>NC_056522.1:183484348-183549625 GCF_019175285.1 Sceloporus undulatus
TATGAATACCTTAGGGGAAATGTGGCACGTGGGGCGATAAATGGCTCCAACCCACCCACCTCCAGCCCCTGTTCTAGACTGTTTGCCCCCCAAATGCCTCCTGAATTTTCTAATATGAAGTGAAAGAGAAGTTGATGTCCAGTTCACTTTCTGTTATCTTAATCAAGGTTGAAAATGTCCCAGAATGCCCCCCAAACATGGCAAAATATCACATACTTTTTGATGATTTTTTTTTTTTTTGCAACAGGGCTTGGGGCACCCCTTCAGGGTCCCATTAAAGCCCATGTACTCCCCCCTAGCCATTGATAGTTGCCCACATTGCTCTACCTGATGTCTTTACCCAGTTTAGTCCAGAATGTCATATTCTGAGAATTGAGGGGTTTGTGCAGTTGTACAAGTTACACTGCCGTAAGTTTCATTGGATACAGGTGCCTCTAGCAAGTAAATCACTAGAAACAAACAATAATGGAAACAATAATAATAGTGAAAATTAAATTAGTTCTGTTAGTTTTAAGTCCTAATCTGGGCACATCTTGCTTAGCTTTCTGGAGAAGGGAATGGTTAAGCAGCTAATAATAAAGAGTCCCTTAGGCTGTAAATCTAAATTGATGAAGGGCTGTGTTTCATTCAATTTAACAGGAATTTTAAGGCTGACTTGAGGTTGAAGTCAGCCTCAAATGAAGCTAGGTAACTCTATTTCAGATATAAAGAGAGCACCTTTAAAAAAAAGTTTTACATGTTCCTGCAACCTTTCCACACTGTGTTATATAGTCTAAAAGTCCCAACTTCAGGTTTGAACTAGTATTTATTTTATTTTATTTATATCCCACCTCTCTCCAAGGAAAGGCCCCAAAGTGGCTTACAACAAATTAAAATAAAGTACAGCTAAAAAGTAATAATACAAAAGTTTTTTAAAAATTAGTAATAACTATGGAGAGGAAGCTGAGGTCTTGAAGTTGCCCTGCAACAGTTTAATACCTAGATGGCAGACTGAACAGTCAGCTGATCATGACCTTATTTATTAGAGTGAGGTGTGTTAGGAAGTGTAAGATTTATATTGCTAATCTGTGGTCTCCTTTGCCCTCATTTTGAGAACAAAGTGAGGCTCATTGAAATCTTTAGTACTTCCACCAACCTCTCGCTTCTCCTGAATTAGATCATAGTGATATTGGGGCACGGGAAAGAGTGATCAAATATGTGCTCTCTACATAGGGACAAATATTAGAAGGAAGTATGTGCAATAAATACAGGCATATGATACTTGTCATATGCAATTAAGTAATTCAAGTTTTAGACATGATTTCATGTGTCCTAAAGGGTCTGAATGTTCACCAAATCTCCAAAATTTCAGGCCTGCAGCCCTCCAGAGATGTTGGCCTGAAACTGCTAACAGTCCTTACCATTATCTATGTTGGCTAGGGTTGATGGGATCTGGAGGTCCACATGATTCCTACCCCATGTTAAGGGCTCTATCCCCAGCTGATGTGTTAATTTGGCAATATTAGAGCTATGAAAATGACTTTTTGGACAACAAATCCCAGAATCCACCACCTAGCATGGCCAGATTCTGATCTGTCATGAGTCTGTTTTAGTATGGACTCCAAGGGTTTCACACAGTGTGGTGGCCACTTCCAACATGTATCATTTGGCCCAATTCATGGAGAAAAAATAGGAAAATATCTTGCAAAGTGTTACGAACAGAAATTCTGCAATTCCTAATAAATTGAGTTTATATAGCACAGAGGAGCTGTGGGTGTAGGGTTCAAAACCACTGGCTGACAATGTCTTTCTGTTTCCAGAGGCCTCCTTTGAACACTACAGCTAAGATGTACAGTATGCACAGCCTTCCTCCAAATGTGGGTTGTTTAGTAATGCACTTACAACGTGCCTGTTTATTTTTATACTTCACCTTCTGTCTTCTTGTTCTACCTTATATAATGGTGTGTCTTCTTTTGTATGACTTTCATTTTGCTCATTATTCATAACTTCTGTTTGCTCTCTCTTAGCATCTTTTGTCAAGCTGTAATTAGCCTCAGCATCATAAATCACCGCACAATCCTCTTTGCTGGCCTGGACCTGCTGGGTCAGCCATCGCTGATCTTACTTTATGATTAAGCTGAACCAGGCATTAATCTTTGTTTGAAATAGGCTTATTGATGACTACTCTCTCCAGTAGCCGTTAAGCTGTTTGCAAACAAAAAGTTGAAGGATTTCAGTGACCCAGGTGGAGATAGTGTGACAGGTGGATTTAGTCTCAGGTTTGCTCAACTAGAAAGAGTAAACATGAAACTTTACCTGATGCTTCTTGGCTTTCTAATGAGGTTTTCAACAGGATTTTGTGTAAGTGCATGTTTATTTGTTTCATTTCAGGCTTTTCTGAGTAGGAATTGATATTCAAGCTAAGGAAGCTATCCATAAGAAAGCACTTGATAAGAGTGTGCATTTAATACATAACAAATTGGGGGGGGGGGGGGGAGATAATGAACCAGATGGGGCTCCGTTTAGTTCTGGTTTTGTTTTGAAATGAATTTCAAGAGTAGCAAATAAATATAATGGAAAATGTTTTTCATTACCCCATTCATACCCATTTATCACTTGTTTGGAACTGAGGAAGATTAACTTTTCTGGCAGCTTCTGAGGTCCTCCTGGTCACCATTAAGAAGACCTGTGTTGGACCAGACCATAGGCCAACTTAATCCAGTGTTCCTATTCCTACAATGTCCATGAGAACTTTCTCACTCATGTACCCCAGTAACTAGTACAGAGAGGCACGTACTGTTTCCTTGCAACCACCATTTCTTTTTACCAGACAGACCTGGAAGTGTCCGGTGGGAAAATGTCAGTAACGATGAAAAAAGGGGAACTTATTCTGCCCTTTTTCTTAGGCATTGCAAAGAAAGGATGCACAATAAAACACTTACAACTGGAATAACAAGAAAACCTTTGCTCCTCCTCCTGCCATAAGTAGCAACTGAAAACAAAGTAAAAAGTGAGGGACAGAGGATAATACAACACAAATGTAAATGCTGACAAAACTGAGTAGTGTGGTTTTAAATAATAAATAAAGAATAAAATTATTTTAATAAACAAATACTAATATTGATCAGGTTTTTAATGAAAAAAATGATCTGTTGCTTAATGAAATTGATTTACTCTTTAAGGTAAATTAATGGAGTAACAAAATATCATATTGACTGTAGTCCATAATTAATTTGTTATTCAGAAACCCTGTCATACTTGTTGGGCACTAACAGTGGATAGAAAAGCAGCCAACATGTTGAATCTAGCATTGCCACGGTTCCCAATTCAGCTGAAAAAGTATCAAGAAATATTTTTTGTGGGTTTTTCGGGCTATGTGGCCATGTACTAGAAGAATTTATTCCTGACGTTTTGCCAGCATCTGTGACTGGCATCTTCAGAGAATGCTGGCGGGGAAGAGAGAGGGGTATTTTAAAGCTGTATTCCACCCCCCCCCTCACATTTTACCCATTTTCGTACTTTGAATCTTTTATATAGATTTTTATAATGAAGTTTTATAATTTTGTTTCATTTATGGGTTTTGTACTTAAATTGCATTCAGATGGTATCTGTATGGTATTTTATTCATACTTTAGATTTATTATATTTTGCTTTTTAAATTTCTATAGACCTTCTATAGAATTTTATAGCATGTTTTATCTGCTTTGATATGGCCTAAGGGCTAATCAATAAACAATATGTATGTATGTGAAGTGGGTGGGGAGAAAAGGAGAGGAGGCAACACTGACACCATATAACTGCCAGTATTAAAACTACTGTTGTTTCACACCTGTGGAGTAATGGAAAAACAATTGCTATTGGGAGCTTATTGACAGCCTTTCCCTGTCAAAAACAAGGCATGCTCTAACAATGCTTCAAAGGCACAACAGCATTGAGACAGAGATGCTGCTGTATGATAAGTATTGCCAAAGACACTATTCTCAAACTTTAATTGTAGTTTAAAAGTCTCATGTGATAATAATAATAATAATAATAATAATAATAATATAGTTTATTTGTATCCTGCTTTTGCAAAACCTGATCAAAGCGGCGAACAACATAATGTCCTCTGGCTTTTATATGGGAGAAGTCTGGCTTTTACATGAGAGCTATCTAGCAACATCAAGCTGAGTCTATTTTGTTATATTCAACAAAGTCATACACATTATGCATTGTGCAAATAGCAGGGGGTTTTTTTGTTTTGTTTTTTTTTGGGAGGGGAGGTTACAATCTTCATTCAGCCACACACTTAAGAACTGATATTCATGTTTGATCTAAATCACAGTCTGAATTTTTCCAGCATTTTAGAGAGGATGTACAGCAAACCACCTGAAAGCAGAACTACAGTCATGACAAATTATGAGCAAACTGATGCCTAGAAAAATGTTCTTTCCCATGTTTCATGTATGTATGAGAGCCCTTCATTTATTTGGTGGAACTACCATCACTGGGCTGTATCACATTCTTATACAGATATTAAATCACATGTAGATATCTTGAATGTTTAGCAGTTTTCAAAAATAAGATTGCCTCCAAACAAATTAAATATGCATTATGCCAATAAATATCACCATTATTATGCCAATGTTTTGATGACACCAGTTTTAGATATGACTGAGACAATTTCTGTCTAACAATGAAATGGCACTCAGAAAAGGAAATCATGCAATATATTTGTCACAGTAAGAAAGCAAACTGGGAAAGATGCCTAATGGAAAACTGCCTAGTTTCTATATATAGTGATGAGTTTATTGTTTTCCTCATTATTTAACTCCATTCCATCAGAAATTTCATCTCCTTAATCTCGGCACATGAGCAAAAGGGGACTTTTAAATAGTATTTTGCAAAACATCCAGCAGACAATCCAACATTACAGCCTAATTTCCTTGTTCTTCTTGTTATTGTTTCAGGCTCTCAGCAATATCTGAGCTGTAAAGATTATCACAGGAGGTGTTATACCACCAAGTAATGCTCCTTAGTATTAACAGTAGAGTCCTTCTAATGTTCAGATAGGCATATGCTTAGTGGAATACAACACAACACTGCTTTCGATGTTGGGAAAAAGTCCTCAGTGTTTGAATCCATTGATAAACTAATCTCTCTTTTTTGGCCATTTTTATAATAGTGAGACCTCAAAAGAAGAAAGCAAGCAGCTGGTGCTGGAAGTGAGCAAGGGATATTTTTCCCCTCCCCAACTCTGCTCCAAGGTCCCCCTTTCTTTTTAATAAATCATTGTAGCAGCATTGTGACAAGGCCCTGTTATCCACACAGCTATAGCAAACAGCTTTTCTTTCAGCCTCTATTCAAGCCGCTGCCAGGGCTGCAGGAGCGCAGGCAGGAAACTGCCTGTAATTCAATTAGAATAGCAAGCATGAAGTCAATATTCATTGCAGCAAGCCAGGAATCATTTGGCACAATGAAATGATAATGAGGATGTTTCACAAAGGAGATAAGCTCGGTGATAAGTTTTTAAAAGAGTTGCTGTGGCATGTGACCAGTGTATCAAACTGGAAAGCACAGGGAGGCATATGGAGATTCAGCCTCTAGGGACTGAGCACCATTCTCTGCCATATGTAACTGAAGCAGAAGGGTGGCTTGAGAATCCAAGGGAATCCCACTATTATTCGGTTGTCCATGAAGCGGAAGAAGTTTGGCCCTCGAACACATGGCACATCAGGGAACACATACACTTTTCTGGATCACTGGCAACAAGATGTTTTGTGAACCATAAATTCACTCTATGGTGTGGAGAAATTCAGAAAGCCTGAAGTCTGCAAGGGGCAACCAATGTAACATGGGAGAATGAGAGGTCTTCCACATCCTGTGCTTTGAATGACTTTCACATGCCACTAAACCGGCCCTGGACAGTGTTCCACATTGAGAAGATCTGTCCATTAGCAATGAGTGAGAACAAAGAGCAATTGCATCTTACAGCCCTGTAGATTTCCTTGGTTCTTTGTGTGAAGCATTGTTGCACTCTTCTTCACTTTCCCCAGACAAGCCAAACAGAGGAGATTTCAAGGGGCTAAGACTGACTTCAGTACAATGTTTAAGCACAGGTGTTGTATGCAGAAGATCCCAGGTTTAGTCCCCAACATCTCCAGTTTAAAAAGATATCAGGTAGAAAGTGAGGGGTGGGGTGTGTGGAATCTTTAGCCTGAGATTATCTGCCAGTCAAAATAGACAGCACTAGGCTGAATAAACATACTTTCTGAACTGGTAAAATATGGCTTCCTGTTTTATATATACACTTCCCCACCTTTTTTTCCTTTCTAGCTATGACCTCTGGTCAAACTGCAGTGTCTCCTACTACTTCATAAATCAGAATATGCTGTTGAGGATCATAGCAGTATGGCTTGTGGTCATTTGGTGTTCAGCAATTGTGTATGTGTACTACAGGTCCTACTTCATGGGGAAATGAGATGAGGGCCCTGTGCAGACCAGCAGTTTGGGCCAGGTTGGGGGTAGAGTTGGGGCATAGCATCTACACAACACATGCCCCCGCTCCACTCCCAGGACAGCATGAGGCTATGCGCCACACCACAAGGCGCATGGTGTCACTGTGCTCCTCTGGTGCTGCATCCGCACGACACAGCACCGAAAGAGCACTGTAAAGCCACAGCACAATAGCTATTGCACCCTTTTCAAGGTGCAAAAAGGAGCTGCTTTTTTGTGTCTTCTTTTTGCGCCCTACAAAGGTCAGATCAGGATGTGGCACGCAGCTGCCACAGTCCCAATCTGGCTGTAAAAGGGGTGGCTGCAGGCCGCCCTTTTGGGGATGTCTGCATAGTCCCTAGCTAGTCCTCTTACCAGAGCAGAGAGAGAAGTGGAAGTGAATGCAGAGGGGCAATTATCTTAGCATTGTACCTAGTTGTGGTTGTTAAGTGAGTAAAATCCCAGTGCTAGCTGTGGGCATCATAGCATATGTATATGGATATTTCTCCTTATACCTGTGCAGTGTTGATTCCAGAGGGACCCCCATTCCAGTTCATGGTGCCTTGTGGTAAAGGCATTGGGTCTCTCTCCGTGCCACAATAGTATTAAATAGTTAAAACAACTAACCTTCAAGTAACTGCTGTATGACTTGCTGCTTACTGTAGATGCACTGCCTGTTAACTTCTGGTGCTAAAAGTCAAAATCAGATTCTTCCACCTGCATGCTTTTCAGTCTCCATCCTATAGTGGGAGTCAGCACGGTGCAGTGGCCTGAATGTTGGACTAGGACTCTGGGAGACCAGCATTTGAATACCATGGAAACCCATTGAGTGGCCTCGAGCAAGTCACACTTTTCCAGTCTTAGAGAAAGACAATGGCAACTTCCTCTTAGTAAATCTTGCCAAGAAAATCCTGTCATTGGGTTGCCATAAATCAGAATTGACTTGAAGGCATACAACAACAGCAAAAAATCAATCCTACCATATTATTATAGAATTTATACTCCAAGCTTAGAATGCTGTGATTCCTCAACTGAGTCATATGTTGATCAGAAAGAGAAAAAAAGGTCAAATGTCCCCATGTAACTCCTGCCAATAGCAGCTGGAAATTATTACATTACTTCCCTTTCTTGTCACTTATTTTAGAGTCAGAGCTGTTATGTATCAAAGCTGAAGCCTCTGGCAATCCGAGTGTCCCAAAAGATTTTCTCAGATTCCCATGTAATCTCTCAGTCAAATAATTTTTGCATCAGTACTCCTGATCAGGTTTTTAAAAACATGCAAAAATATTACCTTGAATAGATGGAGGGGCTGGATTATATAGTAATACACCAGGCATCACATTTCTCCCCTCACTGGCAATATCATACATTTTTTAGTTATTACAGAGATTAATGGTTTGGGGAGATTAACCAAAATCAACAAATGTTTATTCACCTATGAGGAGGACTCAGGACAGGAGAGCCAGTGGAAAGGAGAATATTAAATATGAGTCAGCCTTCTTTGCTCTTTCTGCCTTTTTCAGCCTCATTTTGCTGATGATGAACTGTGCACAAATAACCACTTTGCCTGTGAGCAGAGCAACTGAGGGAATCCATATCACCAAATTTTGGCTGAGAGATGAGAAACTGTAATTTCTCAGAGGTGGGGTTCACCTTTAACAATGACAGTAGCAAAGCTTCTCTCTCCTTTTTCCTAAAGGCATTTGAATGGGTTGGGTGTCCACCACTATAAATGATGCCAGCAACCATCTTGACTGTATGGTCACTCTTTTGAATTCGCCACAATGCCCTGGACCTAGTTTTGTGTTAGGACATGGTGATAGAGGTAAATAGCAGGCAAACAGTTGAATATTCACTTTTAGCCTGCCTAGAGACTTCCACCAAGCATACAAGTTTGGATATTTTTTTTAACACGGTTATTTACCCTCAGTAAAAGATGTAGTGATGGTGAAAATATGTCTGATTTTTATAACTAACTAAATAAAACTTTTATTTATATCCCGCTTTTCTGCTATGAGCAATGAAAGCAGCTTGCATGATTAAAAGATTATTTTTAATTTGGTGTTCCTTTGAATTTAGGACTACATTTTGTTAGAAATTCTCCCCTGTTAGTAATCAAAACAAATAACAATGATTTGTATATTTATACTTAGGGAGAGCATCTCTCTGTCTGTCTGTTTTGTTTATTTAACGCACACCTTTCTCCCAGTGGAAGGTAAGTGTGAGTTATCTCTCTAGCCGCACTTGTTAAATCATCCCAGTTACCTTTCTATATGCCATCTACCAAATGATAAGAGGACAGGTGCTAATTGTCACTTTGGGACAATCAAGTCTTCTACATATAAGTGAACTTTTTAAACAGGTATGTGTTGTGTGTATTGTGTTTCTGACTTATGGCAACCCTAAAGTGGACCTATGAGGTTTTTCCATTGCCTTCCCCGAGGCTGAAAGAGTGTGACTTGCCCAAAGTCACCTAGTGGGTTTCATAGCCAAGCTAGGAATGAAACCCTGGTCTCCAGAGTCATAGTCCAACACTCAAACTACTACACCACACTGCCTTATGGCCCTTTAAAGAGCTTTCTTGTCCCCTAAGTGAGTGACTTAGAATATTTTTTTCAGTCAGAAAATGGGGCTAGTTAAAAGAAAATCAGACCAAAACTGGTGGCTACTGAAAAGTCAAAAATGCGGCTGTTGCTTTGAAACACTGGATGATAGTCAGCGGGTAGTGTTTTAACACTTTTACTTTTAACAGCCTTTCAGTTTGATAAATGTGTGTAACTTCAAGATAGACACATACTACAGGGACATCTCCACTGGGATAAGTGATTGTGTAAACAAGCCTGCAGAAAAACTCTTTTCCCTATCTAAGAATTTTCATCCCCAGGAATGTTCATGAAATATGTTGTGTCAACTTGTTTGTGACAGTTATCTTTCCTTCAGGCCCACACTATCCCACACACTCCTGCTTCCTTTACCAAGAAAGACTTTTAAAGCATCAGGATGGATATTTCTGAAGCTGCCTTTCCTTCTCAGTTTATGTGACTCACTATTATTATTTTTTCGCTTTGCAAACACAAAGATAGATCATTTGCAATTCATTGTGAAGGAGGCTGGTGGCTTCAGTATGATTCTGCTCTTGGTTTTAGTCTTTACATGCCAAATATCTGAAATTTGTAGGCATCCTTGGCAACCAGAGGCAACCAGTGGATTCCTTGTTATGAGTATACCAAATCTGCTCTTGGTTTTCTTCCAGATTTTAAAACAGGCAGGCAACTGAGTGTGAGTGATTCTCTCCAACATTTCTAGCACATCAGAAGTGTAGTAATGTGACTTCCTACCACCATTTTACTCAATTTGTGGACTTTTAACAGAGGTTAGAGGGCTCTGGGGAGTTGTGGGAAGCAAATGTGGGGTTTTTTGGCTAGTTTGGGAGCAAAAATCATCCCAAAATTGGCCCAATTTTTAAAAGAAAGTAGTAGCCTGGGGGCTTTGGATTGGATTGAGGGAAGCCAACCACTACATTTGCAAACAGTTTGGGAGAGTAGCCAGTTTCTGGGTGGAAAAATACCCAAAACTAGGTCCACAACACTGGGGTATCTGAGAGTCTGTGGGATCATACATCAGCATCCCAAGGACTACATGCAGCACATCTTTGTTATGGAAGCTACCACATTCCTGACATGGCAGACACTGTTTACAACTGTGTGGGTGTGATAATGTTCTAGAATGCCTACACTGTAGGTTGAGCTCTTTGTCTATTCTGGAGCCAAGTATGACTCTGGGAGACTAAGGGGCTGGAGTCCACCCCTAAGGGGAAGCCTGCAGTTGCATCTATCTACACTAGATTGGGTCTGTGGCAACTGCACACCACGGCCCTGATCTCTCCTTTTTGTGGTGCAAAAAGGAGCCACAAAAAGTGACTCCTTTTTGCACCCCAGAAAGGGCACCATAGCTGTTGGTGCGCAGCGCCAGAGGAATGCCATGATGCCACATATGGAGTGGTGTGAAGTAACATGCCAGCTTGTGGGCAGAGTTGGGGTGTGTGTCATGTGGATGCCATACTCCGAATCTGCTCCCAGGCTGGCCTTAATGGCTGGTCTGTCAAGCCCCTAAAATGCCCTTTTCTAGAGTATGAAGGCTAAATGAATGGACATATTTGAAGCTCAGCCTCTGCTTTTCTCAAGTACATCATAGTTGGTTCAAAGGAACTGATATTTTGAATAGCAGTTTAATCAGCTTCCATTGTCTCCAAAGAGAAATGCCTGAAACCTATTGGTACCTGTAATTTAATCCTCTTGAGTTTACCGCTAATGTGAAATTCACCTCTGGTTTACTGCCCAGCAGATATACAAAGTCATGGGTCTTTCAGGAACTTGGGATATTTTAAATGTATATACCAGCAAGGTGATATCTTGTCAGAGAGAGAAATGACTCCTGTTTGCATGACAAATGTAAAGAAAACAGCAATGGTAGAACCCAAAGCATGTTTACTCAGAAGAAAGATACACTGAGTTGAATAGAATAGTAATCCTAGGTAAATAGAATATAGGACTGCAGCTTTGTAGACTTTCCAGGTACCTTCATTTTACATATCTATGGGCCTGGACAGGCCAAAATAAGGCTGCTTTGGGTCACTTTGGAGGTATGCTGTTTAAATGACACACATATCTTAAGAGGCCAGAAGCTGCGCTAAAGCTGCGCTTCAGTCCTTAGGACTTGAGCATCGCTTTGGCATGCTTTCAGCCTCTTAAGATTGATGCAGCATTTAAACAGCATACCTCCAAAGTGACCCAAAGCAGCTTTATTTTGGCCTGTCTGTTCGAGCCCTATGTCTACTTTTGCTTAATTAGACTCTTGTCATTCTTGTATGACTTTATGTCATTTTTGACATGGCAACCCTAGAATGAACCTATCACAGGGTTTTCCTAGCAGAATTTACTCAGAGGTTTGCCCCTTGCCTTCCTCTGAGGCTGAGAGAGTGCCCAAGGTCATCCAGAGAATTTCCATGGCTGAGTGGGGATTTGAACCCTGGTCTCTCAGTGTCCTAATCCAACATTCAGACTATTACACCATGGTGGCTCTCTTAGTAGTGTTTAAATGAATTGCCATTTGATTCACTGAATTTCCTGAGGTCTATGCTGCTTTTGCAAACTGAAGGCCTGAACTCTGGTTTTGAAATGTAAAATCAAGGGAGGGTAATTTGAGGAAACTGTTCTGTATCCTAAGACATTACCAATGATTAACATGTGTCCCCTCCAGATATTGTCAGACAACAACTCCTGTCATTCCTCAAATAGGCTTCTTTGATAGAGCTAAAGGGAATTACAGCCCAACACCTTGAGATCCACACATTCATCTCTGTAGCAAGGGGACTTCCTTGTATGAATAAAGAGAGAAATGAAAGAGAAATCAATCAGTCAGTCCAATGACAATGAGTGATTTCATCCCAATGGGGTGGTGAATTTATTTTGGGTTTCCATTCAAACTTTCACAGAGTCATTAAAGGTGCTGAGCCTATTTTGGAGATTGGTTTTAATATTTCCTTTGTTGTTTTGATCACTGTAAGCAAGGGATAGACACACACACAGAGAGAGAGAGAGAGAGAGAGAGAGAGAGGAGGGTGAATAGTTAAATTAATCAGTATTCATAATTGTTAAGAATGATTCCAAGAGCTTGTGTTTGCTGCAGTTGAATTGATCCAGATTTTCAAGAAAACAAGTATTCTGGAAAACCATCTGAAAAACTGAAAAGTCAAGAAAATGCAGGCATGGAAGATTTGGCAACGCCCACAAAAGAAGACAAAACAAGTTTCAAATGAAAAAATAATTTGGGTTTTCCCACACAATAGAACATGTCATTTGAGATGTGCGGATTTCAGTTTTGAGAGAAATAGCCTTAAGACACAACTACAAAAATTATCCACGGAATTTAAACCTTTTTCAACACATCATGTGACAAAACTGACAGATGTAAAAGTAGCTTGCAGCAGTGATATAAATTTTAGCTTATTTCAGTCTCATATATAAGAATGTTTTTTACATGAAGGAATTTCTCAAAACAGTTTTGACAAGTGAGTAATTTCACAGGATTTGACCATTTCTTTTTCATACGTTAAGAAAATCTGAATGGCTGAGAAAATCTGTCAGTATTCTTTACCTCCCTAGTTTGTAGAAAATAGTTTCAAATTGTATTGATGAGGAGGTGACAAATTTCATTCTGACTTGCATTGTTATGGCAATATTTCCAGTATCTGGGTCACAATATTCATACTCTCTTTGCATAAGCTAAGCTTCTACCATAGACTTTATCCAGTTATAACATACCAGTTTTCCTTAGCATCTTATTTCATTGAATTAAGAGACACTTTCAAGACTTACACGAATAAGTCTTTCCCTTTTGGGAATGATGGTCATTTCAAGAGAGGATTTTCAACAGGATCCCACAATGTGATGAAGTGCCCCCTCATAAATCAAAATTTGGCACAATGGGAAACACTGGCATATGAATAGGTTCTAAATGACTGGGCTTTTTCTTTCCTAACATTATTTATTTGTTATAACAGTGTCAAAAAGAACAATATATACAAAAACACAGTATAAGTCAGAAGAGGTCAATCGGGCTTATTGCAAGGTAACAATATAGTATTGAAACCTGTGGCACTGTTAAGGAACATAAATTGCTTTATAACTTCAGCAGGGCAACTGACGGTATGGGAAGGAGAAGCCAAGATGATGGAGGTGTGATCAAGAAAGCAGAGAAAGCAACTAAAGAGAAGAATCCTAGATCCTAGGGTGGCCTATTCTCTCCCCGCCACCACAACCCAATTTCTAGGGGAATGTCAGTGAAAGAGGCAGAGTTCGAAATGGTAGACCAAAAGCCCAGTGGGTGACATATCCTCAGCTCTCCTTTCTCTTCCTCTTTTTCCATCATTGGAGCATGAATGGTGGAGTAGCTACAGTGGCTAAGTTTTACATGTCCACAACAGTGAGGTGTGAAAGAGGGAGCCTCTTGCAGTCAAAGAAGGAGATCCCTTCTGTCCTACGATCCCTTTCAGGGACCATGGGATTGCTTCTGATATGCACTTTCTTAAGAGTGAAACACATTGAACACAGAGGCATGTACTTCCAGGTAAATATTGGTAGGATTATTCAGTTACTGTTATTTCTTACAACTATATTAATAATAACTATTTATTTATAGCCCAACCCATCATGAAGAATTAGGGTGGGTTACAACAGTAAAGAAATTACATAACAATTAAGAATAACAACAATAATAACATAACAAATCACAATAGCAATAAATAGCAAAAAATAAAAAATACATGGCAAATAACTACAACGATAAAAATAACAATGAAAAGTATATGGCAATTAACATAGCAAATCAAAAATACAAAATTAATCCTCTTCTCGACCCTCCCCATCCCAATCCTAAAAATAATAAAACAGTAAAACAACTGTAGTCTTGCATCCTCTTTTCATCAAAGCAAACCTGGGCTCTGTGTTTAATCAAATGTAATAGGAGAGCATATACTAAGAATCCCAAGAAGGCATTATAACTGGTGATTCCTGAACCAAGCACTTGTAAAAAGACATGGAAGTATACACAACCAGAAGTCAGTATCAGTTTGTTTGGTCTATATTTCCCATTTAAAAGTGGAGGGATAAACATTGCTGACAAGGGAAAAGAATCCTTAAGGAAAACTGTAATTCACTATCAAATAGTATGGTGGACGTGGGGCAGGGAGGGAGAAAGAGAATTGAGAATGGCTCAGTGAATATTTTATTTAATGGGATAGAAAGTCTTCAGTGTGAGTGAAGGAAGGCAGAGACAGGAGAGAAATAACTGAAACTTTCTCAACATATTTCCTTGAGTATTTAAATTATAATAAGCATCAACGCCGCACTAAAGTATCCCACAGCAATGTGTTTTGAAAATGTTAGTCAAAACATTCTAAGCTCTCTGCAATAGTACAGGGCACATCTTCTAATTTATTTATTTATTCTAAAGTTTTAGCTCAGCCTCTGAAAAAATAAACTCTCTCTAACCCAAACCACCAGTGTTACTCTAGAAAAGAGATAAAAGTAATACCATAGTCATAAAACAGGAATCAGCTGAATAAATAGTTTACCTGCCTAGGACAACACTAGCTAATGAAATAATCTCCCAGGTGATTGCAATTATAGCAGTACAAAAAAAGGGGAATCAAATATCAAAACCAGTTTAAAAGGCAACATTACATAGTTGTCTTTTAAAATCACAATCTTATTTATAATTTTCCATTTTAAGTTTCTGTGGCATTTGAATTTTTACTTCTGTTTTAGTCATGGACTTCATGTCCATACACATGTGGGAACTGAATTCATGAGACTTCCTTTGAGTAGCTTTGCTTAGGTTTGCTTATATATGAATTGTTTTCTCACTTAAGTTTATTGCATGGCACTCTGAGGAACGGGAACAGAAAGGAACAGAAGGGAATGGAATGGAGGGGGGACATGTTGCATGGGAGAACGCCACCGATGCCACAGGGAGTTCCTAATCCATTCCCCAGCCATTCCCCAACAGTCGATTTTGAAGGACAATTTTGAATAGTCCTTCAAAATTGGCTGCCGTGGAACAGCTGGGGAACGGATTGGGGACTCCTGGAGGTATCAGCAGCATTGTCTTGTGCGATAACCCACATTCCTCCCCATTTGGTTTGGTTCCATTCCCAATCTCCAAGTGCCATGCAGTAAGCCTCACTGTTTGGGGGATTGAGAATGCAACAAGATCTGTGATTGTGATTGTTATTCTGCTTATGGAGCTTTCTGCTTCAGTCATGCTAAGCAACATACTTCTTGGTTTCATGCTACCATGTGTGTGCATAAATTAGTTACAGTTAAAAACATCTATTGTTGTTTGTGATATGATTTTGCTAGAATGTGTCATATCGTTAAGAAATTAAACTTCATCTTTCTCTTCCTTATACAACGGGGGGGGGATCTATAACTCCATGTGTATAAAAGTGTGTAAAATTATGTATAGCATGGAGAAAGCTATGAAGGAACTAGACAAGATCCTGAAGTGTAAAGATATATCACTGAATATTAAAATTAGGATAGTACAAGCCATTGTACTTCCCATTTCTATGTATGGTTGTGAAAGACTGACAGTGAAGAAAACTCATGAGAAGAAAATCCAGTTGTTTGAAAGTGGTGCTGAAGATGAATTATGTGCATACCATGGATGGCTAAAAGACAAATAAATTAGCCATGGAGCAAAGCAAACCTGAACTCTCCCTAGAAGCCAAAATAACTAAACTGAGTCGGTTGTATTTTGGCCATATCACTCACTAGAAAAGACAATAATGTTGGGTAAGGTAGCAGGCAGCAGGAAAAGAGGAAAACTGCATTCTAATTGGATAGACTCATTCAAGGAAGTCACAGCTCTGAGTTTGCAAGGCCTGAGCAGAGCTGTTGATAACAAGGTGCCTTCCAAGTCTCTCTTTCATGGAGTCACCATGGGCCAATGTCTACTCAAGGGCAGCTTACGACAACAAATGGAGAAAGTGGATAGCAAGATTTTCCCCCCATCTCCATTTCTTGTAAAATGCATTGCTTGTAATACCTAAAGCTGAATGATGGGAGATTCAAGAAAAACTCAAAGAAGAGTTCATTGGTACGAACTTTGTTAAATTGCTGAATTTCCACAGTGATATTACAAAATGGTTGCCCAGTTACAAGAATTTAAAGGGGGATTAGATAAATTCATGGAGGATATGGCTATCAAGAGCTACTAGTCAGGTTGGCTATATATTATCAGGAAAAAAATGTGTCTGTAAATAACAGTTGCTGGGGAACATCACTGCGTGGGCACTATCATACTTGTTTGTTTGTTTGTTTGTTTATGCTTATTTCTCTGCAGCCTTCTGTAAGCATCTGGTTGGCCACCACTGCAGCAGAATGCTGGGCTAAATAGTCCTTTGGTCTGCCTATGTACCTATCATTCGAGGGTCACTGCAGGGATTGGAACTCTGTGTCTCTCAGGTGTTGTTCAACCACAAATCACAAATCCCCCTGCCATGAACAGTGCTTGGAAATACAGTCCAATAATAGCTGAACAATTACACATGTCCCATCGCTGAGCCACATCAAGAATTCTTCTCCACAGAGTAGGAGGGCATATGAGTTAAGTATGAACTACCTGTGTCCATGCAATCAAGCAATTTATCTTCTTAATGTATATCTGATTGCTGCTACAGATACTAGAATGGAAAAACTTAAGAGGCTTAGTTGCCATATGCCTTGGAGTGCCCTTTTTTTGTCTTTAGCTGGCCTGTGTCCAGAGCTGCCCTTCCACAAGCTGGCGGCCTCTTTCCCCTGCTGCAAGACCTGGGGCATGGGGAGAAAAGCAAAACCCAGGGGGGAAGGTCTTGTGACATTTAAAAAGCTATTGAATTTAGTATGGCATAAAGTTTTGTGGATCAGAGCCCACTTCATGGGGTGCTTTTGTTAGCGCAAGATGTTGCACAATCTCCTGGCAAACTCTTGCATAATGTCTCAAAAAGTGTGCTAGCACAGGAAATTACACAAAGTCCTATATAAAATGTTTAGTAACCTCTGTCTAACATTTTACAGAAAAACATCACTGTGAGAATTCCTCCTCCTAGTTTATCTAATGTCTAGAAACCACCATTGTGTAGAACTTTAAGATCCATAATATCAAGGATTTTCCATTTTCCCATCTTTTCTGGCTGAAATTACATGTATTCATCCTCTAATTGTGTAATATTAATAGTTGTTTCTTATAATGTGTAAACCTAATTCTGATATCTATATTATATAATGGCTGTTTTGTAAATCTTGTAACCCTACATCTGAATTTTGCAAAGGCCTGAAACACTCAACCCTGTTTTTAAGAGTTGGAATAAATGGTACCTTTTTAAAAACATAATGATAATGATAATACAAATTTCTCTGAAAGCTGAGCTTGGAAATATGGAGGGATGTATCCTTGATTCCTTGTTAAGGAATGGAGTGATGTGGTCTTGGTCACATTTCTATTGATATTTGTGCTGCTACAACAACTGTTTTGGGATGATTAATCCTAAACATTTCCAAATCCATTTTGAGAAATTAGGTGATCAGATATATGGTAAGATAGTAACCTCCAGTACACTGTTCAGAATGCTGGCCTATGGGTCAAGAGGATCTCATCCATGAACCCATAGGGTATCCTTGGCTAGTCACTCTCTTTCAACCTTACATACCTCACAGAACTGTTGTGGCAATAAAATGGAAGAGAGATCTTTTATGTGATTCTGAGTAGACTGGAGGATGAAGCATGAAATAAACCGGTCTTAACCACCTAGTTGACTCTCAGTTACCACATTCCTTAAAGAGGAAGATTATAAGAAGGACTTAACTTTCCCATCAATAGTTGGCACGTGCACAGCAGAGTAAAAATGCACACAGGTCACCTGAGTACAATCTTCTTCCCTAATTGTACCCCTATTGAAATTACAACAATATATTTTTAAATTTTCACCTATACGTGTACCGTATATCTGTGTTGTATGACTTGAAGTCATTTCCAACTTATGGCAATGCTAAGGTGACCCTATCAAAGGGTTTTCTTGGCAAGGTTTGTTCAGAGGGAGCTTGCCATTGCCATTCCCTGAGGCTGAGAGATTGTGACTTGCCCAAGGTCACCCAGTGGGTTTCATGGCTGAGCTGGGGATCAAATCCTGGTTCAGTTCTCAAAATACTATACCGTATTGGATCAGCATAAATGCATTTTAAGTATATTTGTATCCTTTTCTTTTGTCAATGTGCAGTTGGCCAGCTTATATTACCTATGCTATTATGAATAGCACTCCCCAGAAAAACAGAGTATAATAACAAAATGTTTCCATTTTAAAATGCTAATATCAATTAGCTACTCCCAAAAAGCTTATGTAAAAGCTAGGTTTATGTTTTTCAGTTTATAAAGGTATGTATGTGTATGTGCCTTCAAGTCTGCTGTCAGCTTATGGCAACCTCATAAATTTCATAGGATTCTTTTAGGCAAGGAATACTCAAAGGGTTGTGTCCCATTGCCTTTGCCTAAAATGTAGCCAATAGCACTTGGTGTCCCTTAGCAGTTCCCCTCCAAGTAATAACAAGGCCGGATCCTGCTGAATTTAAAAGATCTGATGGGAGCTAGTGAATTCAAGATATTTAGGCTGCTAAAGGCACATTATACCAGTGGATAATAATGCATCATTTGTTGTGTGCATTCAACAGAACTTTTAATGTCATATGGTGACCCTAAAGATTTGTTCTAAAAGATTTTGTCTTTGCCTTTCTCTGAGGCTGAGAGAGTATAACTTGCTTAAGCTGTTCTCATGGCAGAATGAGGATTTGAACTATGGTCTCCAGGAGTGCAGTTTAATGCTCAAACCACTACACCATGCTGGCTCTCTAGTTATTTCTTTAATTTTTAATTGTTTAATTGTTTAATTGATTGATTGATTTCAAGGCAATGCTGAAGAACCAACAAATTTTACATTTCTTAACTGTAATTTTCTTGGATTTTTAAAAACTGTTTCTTGCTTTCTGTTAGTCCCTCAGGGTTGAGTCACAGGATTCAAGTGTAGTAGTGGGATGAATTGTGTTTTGAGGATAGAAGTCACACTAAGTCATAGTCTAATGCTCTAACCATTACACTATGCTGCCTCTCTAATTCATCACTAGAGGAACTTATAACTAACTGCAAAAACTTCCTCTGTTGAAAAATACCAAGTGTGAGATGATTTTAGGTAACATGACAAGTTTGTTGGTGTGGATGATCAGTGAGGTGTTGTTTTATTCATAATCAGGTTTTTACCATGTATTTGGGAACTCTTTTGAAGGCAGTGTAAGTGGCTAGTTTAATGAAGAAGAGTATAAAGAAGATCCTAGTGCATAAGGGTCTTAAAGATAACAATATCTTAACCCCTTCCTTAAGATAGGACCCCTCATCATCATCAATCTCTCTCTATCCATTAGATTGGTCCAGATTAATCGGAATACACTGTACTATATACAGAAGAGTAAAGAATGCATATCACATCTACGAAAACTGAGAGCAGATAGTTCCACTTTACTAAGAGTTCCACTTTACACCAAGTTGTTTGACATAGAGGAAGGCAGTCAACCCCCTGTGTCAGGATCTGCCAAATGTGGTGTGAGATTATGATTTTTAATAGCTTAAGCTGTGGAAACCTTCTGTGTACCTCTATGCCCCTTTCTTTCCTTTTCTCTGTCCCTGCCCATCAGACCCCAGCCTCTGTGTGATCAAGCACTTCATTCGTTTTCAGGAACCCTGTTCTATGTCACTTAAATTTTCCCAATTTAGAAGGGCACTAAGGTCAAGGAAGTACCGGGAGTTAAGTTTCTTAAGTGCAACGTGTGAGACACTATCTGACACTGTTTATAGATAGAATTTGCCTCTAATTGACCACAGGATAGAAGTTAAAAGCATTGGTCCAGAAGTTCAAACACGTTAACCTCTGAAGTGATGTTTGAATTAGAGTAATAAAAGGCTACGGTTGGGCAAGGGGGCTAGGGGAGAGTGTTGATATGATACCCAAAAAAGAACTAAAGAGGCTGGAAAATATTTTCAGAGGTGATGAACATGTCTAAAGGTGATGGTGCCAAATGCTACATTATCATGGACTCTGGGGTGGAATTTATCTATCAGTTTTGTGAATTATGAGTCAAGGCTCTGCAGTGACCAAATAATGCAGCTGACAAAATATTCATTTCTGCAGGCTATTGTAGGCCTCTAAAGAAGCCCTGGTAGCAAACATGTTTGGCACTTCCAGAGATCAGTCAGTGTTATGCAGGCCCGTGTACCTTGGATAATCTCCCAAATAGTTCAATATTAGGTGCCAACATAAAGCAGAGGAAAGACAGAGATCTGATTCCAAAGGTTTGTTCACTTCTTGGCTACTCACTGCATCCCATAGATTAATGGATTAACAAGAAAGCCAAATTAAGAGTGCTGGAACTGGTCAGCAACATTCTTCAAAATGTTTTCAGATGAAAGCACCCAAGATGTAATACACAGGCCAGCCAAGGGTGTTGGCATGGAGTGTAGAGCTCACGTTTGGTTAGTTATTAACACAGAGGGAGAGACTCTGCTAGGCACCAGCAATCTCTGTTTCTATTGACATGGACAATTCATCACACTGTATAGATGTGGATCACTGTACAGAGAACCTTGACATTGGGGTGAGGTCATTTACAATACAAGGGGTTACTTTCTGCATGTTTACTCAGAAATAACCCCACCAGCATCTCACATTATGAGAAGTAAAGTTTGAAAGCAGTGTGTTGCTTGTAGCAAATTACTTTGTTAACTAGTAAGCTTTTTAGTAATGTGGTCACTCTTTGCTGGTAACAGCCTGCACTGTAATTCACTATTTTTCAATGTAATGCAATGGGGTTTCTCCCTGTTGTTCATTACTGGGTGTTTTCTGACTTATCTGAGCAATGCTAAGGAGAGGAGGAAGGGTCACATAGGGGCTCTACAGAATGCCCCTTTTCGTGCTAGATCGGGGATATGGCAACCTCGTGCCATTGCCCCAATCTGGCCTTTAAAGGGCACAAAAAGGAGCCACAAAAAGCTGCTCCTTTTTGCACCCTCAAAAGGGCGCCATAGCTGCAGTGGTGCAGCTATGTGGCACTCTTTCAGTTCTGTGTCATGTGGACACAGCGCTAGAGGAAGCCCATGATGCCTTGTGCAATGTGGAGCAGTGAGCAGCATCATGGCGCCCTGGGGGCGGAGTTGGGGCATGCATCCTGTGGACACAATGCCCCAACTCCACCCCCAGGCCAGCCTTTCAGGTCACTCTGTACAGGGCCTTAGTTGGCTGCCTTAGGTCCAAAACACACTGCAGAAGTAATCCAGTTTGAGACCACTTTAACTGCCCTGGCTCAATACTATTCTGGAAATTCTGGGAACTGTAGTTTTGTGAGACAGCCTTCTCTGTCAGAAAGCTCTGGTACCACAATAAACTACATTTACTGGATTATTTCTGCAGTGTGTTTTGGACCTTATTGCCTCCTTATGAGTTGTGGTACAACTATAAAGGAGTATAATAGCAAAAAGAGAAAGAGAGAGAAGGGAAGTGATAGTGAAAACCATGGATGCACTAGAGATTCAGGCTAGTTGGAATTTTTAAAAGGCTTTAAAAGTGGTAGCCTGTCTTTCCTGCCGCCTTCTGCACTGTCAAATGAAAGCAACTGCTGTTCTGGCCAAAAAGAGAATGTGGGAACAAAGGGTATAGGAAGAGGGCTGCCTTGCTAGCATGGCTGTTCCAAACAGTGGCACAGAGTGCATACTTGGACTAGCTGGGTTGACATGAGTTGTGACAGAGAATTTAAAGTGTTTTTCTCCATCTCTCTGGTCAGCTCAGGCATAAGATTTAGAGCAATATTTAGGGGGAGAGGGAAAGGGGAAGAAATAGTGTATGTGACTGCTTCTGTACAGCAAAGCATCTATGTGCACTGCATGTGGCAGCCACATAGTCTGCGATGTGGTTGGATGGGTGGTAGAATTAAGGCATGGTAGTCCACTCATGACGATCAGAGAGAGGAGAAACCACAAACCAGTTTTTTGCATTTTTAAATGGCAAAAGAGTAATAAGAATATGTGAATGACAAGTAATCCGGACTGCAGTGACAAATCAATGACCTGTTGAGAGATCCAAGTAATGATTGAAGCATCCAGTGCATATTTTAAAAAAGTAATATTCCAAACTCTGTTGATAATAACCATGCAAGGGCTTAGCCCAAGAAGCAGAGTTTGTACAATCTTGAATTTGTCCTCCTCACCACGAATGGCTGTAGTATGTAAAAATCACAGGTGCCATTGTAACATAAAAGTTTGATTTGTATCTATGAATGTTGTAACAAAAATAAAATAAAACATTCATATTTACAAATCAAACTTTTTATGTTATGGCGGTAACTGTGGCTTATACATATTGTTGCCATTCTTGTTACGTCACAATCAATATAATCCTGTAGCCAGAGAGTAAATATTGTGGGTGAGGTGGGGGATATAGAACTCATAGCAACCAGCTGGGAATAATCCACTAGTTACTATTAAATATCAAATATGATTCCAGTTTGGCTGCTCTATACTGAAAAGACTGGCTAGAAAATAACTCTTAAAAATAAAGATCTCACTCAGTTTAATATCCTCTTCATATCTCTAAATATCCCTAGAGTCTCCTTCTCGAAAAAGACATCCTTCATTTACCCTACTCTCCCAACCAATTTATTTATTTGTAGATATGATTGTACCTCTCAACTGTGTCACCATTTTTATATGTGGTATAGAAACCTAGGCAACTGTCCCCCAACACACACTCCATTGGTTGTCTTCCAACATATTTTGGTGTGCCATGTGGCTGCCTTTCCCCATGCCATCCTAGAGGTCTGTTCAAAGGGACTACTGTATATCATGAGAGAAGTGTGTGACTCTCAGATAGTAGGCTAGCTTCTCTCTAGTTTTGTTTTTCTCGTTATAGCTTGTCCATATGCACACAGAAAGAGATTGTGCTTTTCGGACACTGGGGCAGGAGAAATATCTGTAAGAGTACCTCAAGCAAATATACTGTCTTCTGTACTGAACACCTCCGTCCTTATGTTTTGAGGGGAAAGCCCTAGTTACTATACTGTAGCCTTTTTTTGTTATGTTGGCGACCATATTAAGTGTTCTCTTCATTGGAGATCAGGAAGATTGCCAGTGTGGGATGTGCCCATTGTTGACTGAAGAAGACTGATTTATTTGTCCAGGCATTTTCTTGATTGCCAACCATACTAGTCCCTCCAGTGATTTTAATCAAGTATTAATTTTTGACCTTTGTTTTCTTACTTTATTTATTGGCATTATTATATTTTGTTTGTTTTTATTATTTGTAAACCACTTGGGGTATGACAAGTAATATTATTTTTTTAAAAAAGGGTATCTGAATTCTCTCTCATAAACAACAATGTGTGTTTGAAGGCTGCATCTTTGTTTGGGATAGATGACTTAAGTCCAGTTATTCATTTCAACTAGAATAGTCCTGTTGAATTGACAGAAACTTGGTAAATCAACCCTGTTCTGTTGATTCAGTGGATCTCCTCAAGTTGAGACGTTTGGGTTCAGGGCCATATGACCAGAAATTGAAATGAAAGGTACTACATTGGACAGAATCCCCTAGCCAGATGACACCTAGACAGATTGGCTGAAGGATTCTGGGAGCAAATTTTCCCAATGTATGGATGCCCCACAAGTTAGTGACTAACTTCTATACAACCAGAAGCAACACTCTACAGAGACCAGGAAGTCCAACATGATTTTGAAGCAATATGTTAAATTCCAATGAAAAATGGCTACCAGAACAAATTGTTTTATCTTTACTCTCAAGACAAATGTCTCAAGACATTTCTTTTCAGTATGTGTACTAGTACCCATTTATGGTGATTTTGCAATCTGACTCTGTGCTCAGCTAAAAAAAAGGGGGGGGGATCTGGCAGTATATTTGCTTATCTCTCAGAAGAAACAAACCATTCCCATATTGAACAAATAGTGTTTTGAATGCCAGTGGAATAAGTCTACCAGAGAATCTTTGTCCTTTAGCATATGAAAATGTTACAAGAATATGAGACTTGGGTTATAATTCAAACCCTACTGATCACTGAGGCAGGAAAGTATAATTGTGGCTGTACCAGTTTGAACAGTGAGAGGAGAATTTACATGACTGAATACCACACCATGCCAACAAAGATGGTGATAGTGATGATGATTGCCTGAGTGTATCAGGAGAAAGCTGACTGGGTATCTTTCTTCCTTGGCATTCTACTTTTTGATGTGGGATGATTTGGGATGGGCTCTATGTGTGCCATCCAAGTGTTATAGCCCAAATGTTTTGGGGTGGATTTTTTTAGCCCCACAATGAGAACTAAAACAGTGGGATATGGTTATTAATAAAGCTCCATTAGAGCTAGAATCCTATAGGGCTGGAGCAGATGGCAGGAAAAAACTGCTTGATCCTGGATTTTCTGAAAATGAGTCGAAACCCTGCTGTATGAATGGCCTGCTTCCAAGGTAGGCTGAACACCCATGGGCTGTCCGCACCATGCAGTGTCAAGCTGTGCTGTGCAGTTGTGGTTTTTCTGTCACCTCCCCAGCATGAATGCTCACCATCACACAAACACACCACCTGAAACTTCTAATTACCTGCCTTGTCTTGCCCAGATGCCATTCCATTAGACACCTGCCTGTACAACCAGCCACATATTCGCAGGCCTCTACAGTGCATCCGTGTTCCCAGGGATATATAGGCAAAGCACAGTCATAGAGTCCATACATGCTCCCTTCACTCCCCTTTACCCCATGCCCCCCTGCTGGACCGTCTGGTTTGTATATATTCTAATTACATCCATTGTATTATTGGTGATCACATTTTTGCTTTGTTGCACTGCCATACTGGGACCAGGTTGTCTATATGCTGGTGTGGTGATGCACATTTTCTGCCTTTAGTCAGAGTATCCCAGCTAATTTTTGCCCCAGGTTTTAGCTTCATTTCACTTCCCACCCAGTTTCACCTCATGAACCACTTCTAAACACCCTGCCTTCAAAATGGTTAGAAGCCACTTTATTTGACCAGTGCAGACTACCCCACAGACATGGTTGCAGAAGTGGCTGTACTTTCTCAGTAGTTACTTTAAAGGAGCCAATTGTTCCACAAGCACACACACAGTCCTCCATCTGACTTTTGACTTAGCAAGTGAGGAGCTAACCAGACATTGGTCTCAAGACTGTGGTAGCCATTGCTTTATTGTTCCTGGATAGCAGGGGTGGGCAAAGCCATATGAAGCCCACAAGGCAGTTTGTTCAGTCCTTCACCATTCCAGGCCACCCTTTTTCTGCTTAGGTGGGAGTTGAACTTTCACTCCTAGAAGCCACCAGGAGCAGCACTTTATCATTTGAATAGATTGCAGGGCTTTCCAAGAACTGATGTTTAACATAAACATAAACTGATGTTTAACATAATCCTCCTTCCATTGTTTTTCAGAACCAGAAGTGGAACTTCCATACTCTCCAACGTTTTATAGATGAAAACCAGGACACATGTGGCCAAGAAACATCAGAATACAGTCAAGCTGGCAAAAATTATTAATGAGGAAAAACACACAAGCTAGAAGAGACTGTGGCAGTTTGCTTTGCCTGAGCCTACTGGGAAGATAAAGATTCTGCCCCCTCCTCCCTCTCCTCTCTGCTGAATTAACTGAGTGCAAACTATTTTTCTACTTTAACCTCAGTTTGCAGGGCAACTGAAGTAGGCAAAGTGGGAGGAGGAGCAATAAATTTAGACCTTTTAAGGAAACCAAATAGTGTGACAAAAGAAAATTACTCAGGGCTGTCTCTGCCAATTGGAACAGTTGGACGGTATGGACTTCTGGCCACTTCCAGGGATTCTCCCCACATTTTTGGCAGTCGGTGTAGCTTCTATAAAGTACCAGGGCAGAATATTTGCCTGTAGACCCACTACAGTTGCCCATCTCTGCTGTTTAGGGGTTGACCTCAGCATCATGAGTCTCCTTAAAGGAGGCAAAAGAATAATACCCTAGAATGGGCATACAACACAACAGAGAATTATGAAGTAGTCATGACACCAATGTTTGTAGCTTTTTCCAGAGCTGAACAATGCCTATTCTAACTGTCTTGTGAAAAGCAAGGAGCCAAAAAGACAACAGTACCCAATGTACTGTTTGTACACTGTGTATAGGAATCCCTCAGATCTAAAATGTCTCTCTTACTCCCCCACCCTTTGACATGAGAAGTGGGCTCAGTGACATAGTCTCTAGGTGCATTTCTGCTAGGCAGAGCCAGGTACTGCCTATCGAGGCTTCAGAAGGAGCTTTGCAGTTAGTTGCAAAGTAAGCTGAGTTAATCCTGCCCTCATAGTTGTAACTGTCCATCTGGGTCTACAAAGAAGAAAGGAGGGGCCAAGGATATGCCAAAGTGAACCATCTTAGGTCAATGCAATATAGCAGATATTTATGCACAAGTAATATAATAGCTTTTGAGTGTTTGAAACCATTTTAATTCATAAAAGTTCTTATGAAATTCCAAATGTCTGTGTTAGATATCCTAGAGCATTTGCACTAATTGGACAGAACATACTGGAATGCGAGTGGGAAATATGATGCTTCCTAAGGAGATGTAGATAGAACAAAGCCTACAGGTTGTTCCTTATAGGAATATAGAAGGGAAATCCAATCTTTCATCACATCTGTGGAGTAAAATGTTTTCTTGGCCGGCATCCATAGTTTTTTATGGGGGTTTTCGGGCTATGCCAGCCACAGATACTGGTGAAACGTCAGGAAGAAAACTCTTCCAGAACATGGCCACATAGCCCGAAAAACCCCATTAAAAACTATTTCATCGCATCCTTTGTCTTTCCCTGTTACACATGGAATTGTATCATCACACTCCCTGCCCACTGTTCCCTCACTCTCATCCTGCACCTACAACCTGAACATTTGCATTGTCCTGATTTCCAGTTGCATTTTGGTTGGTCTGTTGTTTTTCAAGTTGAAAATTCAGAGGAGATGGAGCCTTTAATACAAGCCTGTACTACCTTTCTCTTAGGGCTGAGTGTGTGTGGCATGCCCAAGATCAGCCCAGTGGGTTTTCATGGCCTAGCCTGGTCTCTTGGAGTTCTAGTAATAAAGTAAGCACTCAAATTACTTTACCACATTGACTCTCAGAAATAAAGAGAGTGACTTCTTAAAGCTGACTCAGACAAGCATCAGGTGGAAACATTAGTCTTCATTTATCATTACTGTTGTTGGCTTTGTTGTTGATGGTGACAATGTTGTATTGCTGTTGTTGTTGTCACATTAAACTCCTCCTCTATCAGTGTTGGGTGATATCATGTGAATTCTATCTGCCATGAGAAGGACCTGTCCTGCTCTAATAACATTTTCTGAGCATGACTCAATAGGCTTCATGGCACTTGTTTTTAAAAGCCAGCGTTCAGGGAACTGGGAACTGGACAACTGCACAGGGTTCCCGTGTGACTGCCAAGCTCTCTCCCACTAGCAGCTATGTGAAGCCAAAAGCATTCTTCAAAGAGTGGAATAAATATTGAATGTAAGAAGATAAAAATACATCTTTTTTTGGTTCTATTTTAATTCTGCAGCTGGGGTTTAAATCAAGAGGAATGTTTCTTTTCTGGAGCTTTCTAGCCAAAAGGCAACCTTAACAGCAAGTGAGAAAATGTATAGTACTTCACCCTGGATAGGAAAAAAAATGTGTGCTATTCTATTACAATCCATACTTCTAATAGAAAAGCTTACACTGTTTCTGATCCCAAACACTACACAAATATTTATTCATTGGTTACTTAATTTATTGGCTAGCTAGCCAATTGTGTACATATAAAGGTACACAAAAGTTACTTACAAATCCAAGGCAGTGCACTATTGATCACGCCAAGTAGAGAAGACTCCAGAGCTGCCCTGTTCTACCTCTGTTACTGGAGCCCCCTGTTCCAACATTGGGCAGCTGTTCACACATGCATCTCACTGTGCCACCCAGCGCTGACACCACTGAGTCACTTGCTTCTGAAATCAGTATGAGGTACCCAGCCTGGATCACATGGCTGGGTGCCTCATTCTGATATCAGAGTGAGTGACCCTAACCAGTGGCTCTGGGCAGCATGCTGGCACACAATCTAAACAATCACTCAGCCCTGCAGTGGGAAGCTCTTGATCTTCCAGGAAGATCTGAATCAAAAGGCGAGTTTTTAAAAACTGTTATGGGTGTGTGGGTGTTAATATCCTGGTTTTGGTGCTGATCCTCCCGGATTTCATCCAGACTGTTCAAACCAGAACTGAGGTTTGGGCCTTTTATTGTCCAGACTCCCCACAACCCTAAGGAGAACCTATCATGGGGTTTTCTTGGCTAAATTTGTCCAGAGGAGGTTTGCCATTGCTATCCCCTAAGGCTGAAAGCATGTGACTTATGCAAGATTACACAGTGAGTTTCATGGTCAAGCTGGGAATTGAACCCTGGTTTCCGGAGTCATAGTCTAACATTCAAACCACTATGCCATGCTGGCTCTCGTTGCCTAAGGAGCAAGTTTCCCTGTGAGATTTGGCATACAGTACTCTGGCAATAAGTGGGTGGAGAGAATAGAAGAGTATCCACACTGATTTCCTCAGAGTAGGAAAGAATGTCAGTGATGGAGTTCATTTTCCCAGGAATTCAATGGATGTGAATAATTCAGTACCTAAACAATATCTTTCCCTTGGGACAGTGAAATCAGCAGCAACAGAAAGGCTGCCTAAGCAAAAGTATCTGACAGCATCATGACTGTGGTGGGAACCAACATTGCCTGAGGCATGTACACACCACTGAAACACAAGCAACATCACCAAAGATGTCTGAATGAATATTCATTACATACATTCAGCACCAATCTACCATTGCTGAAAGTTCACACGTGCTGCTTATGAGAAAAATCCCCAGTTGTGAATGGTTCCTTTGCAACTTTAATCTGTTTGTTTTAGGACTAGGGACACACACTTCCAAGCCAGCCGTGAAGAGTGGAAAGCCTCCTATGCAAATGTATTCCACTTCAGGGCATACATAGCTACAGTACAAGAGGCAATTAAAAAGATCTGGAGGAAAAGGGAGAGAACTTAATGGCCAGCTGTCCTTATGTTTTGGAGTGCAGGGCTAAAGCAACTAATAATAGATGAAGTTTGACATGTTTTTCTTATGTTCCAACCAGGGCCTGCTGTGTCATTAATTCAGCTTGTGTCTGGGCACTTACAGTAAGAATTCCCTTTGTGGCCTATTTGACATCTCAAATCTTGCATGGGACCACATGTAAATGTGTTTTTTAATGGACCTGTAATCGAGGACTTTTACATTCCCCATTGCTTGAAAGCACACAATGAGTCTTAGCCACACAAGCTAGTTCAGTGTTAAGCATTCCGCTCAGATTGCATGCTCCCCCCACCTCCCGACTGGGTTTAAATTCTTATCCACTCTTCTCCCATCACCACCACACACACATTTTGGTGTATTTAATGCAGCAAAGATAAGATCTTTGTACCCAATTAACCCTGCATGGCCTGTGAACAAGCCTCATTAAGAAAACAGTCAAACACATTTATATTTAAGTACCAAATTCACCTGGAATTTAGATCAGATTTCTGAAAAAGAGATTCATATGCTTCCCCTGCACCAAGGCAGAAGCTGATTCTAAATGAAGAAGTCTGGAGTTCTGTTTCTCCCTTTATGTAAATTCAAGGGGGGGGGGGATTCCTTGTGCTACTTCTTATTTTTTGTTTATGAAGAGGAAACAAGGGCGCAGTACAAACCACCCAAAAACCATGTGATGTCCCGCCAGAGTTAAAAGAACCCAGTTTTTCCTGGGTCTTTTAGCAGCGCCCAGGTTATGTTGCGAGTGCGCCATTGGTGCATTCATGATGTAACGGACACGCAGTGATGTCCGGAGACTGCGTGTCCCTTACGTCAAGATGGCAGCGTCCATGTGGACAGGACGCCGCCATTGCATACTAGGTTCCAAACCATGTGGTCGCTGCAAGGTCCGGAACGCTAGTATTGCTGCCACCACGCCCCTTTTGGCCTGTCTGTCTTGGGCCAAAGTCATTAAATATTGATGCTCTGTATCCTCAAATCAATTGTGGTGGTGATGGTGGTGGTGTGGCCTTCAAGTCATTTTCAACTTATGATGACCCCAAAGGTGAACTTATCATGGTGTTTTCTTGGCAAGAGGGGTCTTGCCCTTTGCCTTCCTCTGAGGCTGAGAGAATGTGACTTGCCTAAGTGGATTTCCATGGCTGAGCTGGGAACGTAACCCTGGTTTCCCGAGCTGTAATCCAATACTCAAACCACAACATCCCTATAATCAGTACATGAATTATTTTGGGAGGGGATGATAAAACCAACAAACCTCACCCCTTAGCTCCCTCTCCTAAAGTCTACCCAGTCATGCTATCCATTGCATTTGAAAAACATATTTGCAGAGGCTTCCATGAAAGGAAAAAGACTGGACCAATTCACACTCCAATTCAGAAAGAAAAGCCCTATGAGTAATGGCCCTTGTAGGCATTTGCTTGCTAGTGGATAGGGCTAAGCCAGAAGCAGGAACAACACCTTGGCATTGACCACCATGGCCTACATCCTATACAGGAATGGGTTTAGGGCTCCTGTGATCAGCAACCCACCCATATCAGGGTTCCTGGTCACTGGAGTGTTGTAGCTATCATCTATATATACTACAGTTAACCTACAGTTAACCAACCTAGGTAAGGCATTCCATTATTGTAAAGAAGGAATGGTAAACCCAATGGCTATGTGGAGCAAGGTTCCCTTGTAGCTCCTTGTAGCTCTTGATAATCAGCATGCATTAACCTCTGTTTGACAGTTGCTTGGGCTCCATCTAGGCCCATGGATAAGAGATAGATAAGCCTCAGGTAAATTTACACTCAGCTGCTTTCCTCTAGGGTGATTTGAAAGAGTCCAAGATTGTCTTGGACACTGTTGATATTAAGAAGTTGAGATTAAGTGTGTGGCAACAGTTGAGCCAAAAATGAATAGAGTAAACCATGCTAGACATTTTAGGGAATTTAAGCCAGACTCCAGGTAAAGAGCACATACAGCAACACATCTGGGGACACCAAATATTAACCTAATAAAAAGAGATTGGGTACCTTCATAATAGCTCTTAGTGAGAGGAAACCAAATTGAGTCCACCAAAAATATCCATGGGACAGCTTTAGCTGCTGGAAGAAATTTACCATTCTCAGTGAAAAATAAGCGGGGTAATTGCTCTCACATTTTGTCCTGCTTTAGATTGAAATGAAATGAAATGAAATTTATTACGGTTAATGATTATCATAAAACAATATAAAAAGTACAATATTATACAATGTCCAATAGAGAGGGGGGAAATGCAAACTGTATAGTACAAATACAATAGGAATACAGCTTGGAGGCTATAAATTCAGATAACTATGTAGAGTGAAATCCCTTCAAATACAAATACTAGATGAAATCAATAGAGTAAAAATTAAAAATTAAGATACCATTTTTCATCTACAAGCTATTGCAGCAATGTAAAAACTTGCCACCTTGGTTGTAATCCCTGGCTGCTGATCAGCCAGAAGGTAATCAATTTAAAATGCATCAAGTTTACCTGGTATTTTTTGTAAAATTGGTACTATAAAACAATGCTGCAGATCCCAATAAAAGGTGCAATACAATAAAACATGCCCCATTGTCTCTAATTTTTTTTCCTGGACCCTTCAGAATTCTGGGAAATCAGAATTGCATCATCAGCATAAAGGATGAAAACGTTTGTTGAGTCATTCTTTGGTGGATGAGAAGGTAAGAGCGTCAGGATCTGGGGAAGGTCAGTCGTATATAAATTCAATAACGTAGGGACAAGAATATCCTTGTCTTACACCTCAAGTGGAGGCAATCTCATTTGTACTCTAGCTAGTACAGTGAATCTGAACTGTCATATTGTACTACAGGGACTGAATTAGAAATAAAAGTCACCTATTCATAGAGTTCTGTTCCAGTTTGCTCCAGAGATGGTCACATGGAAGCAAAACATATGCCAATTTTAAGTCAATGAATGCAGAAGAAAGCTTGCCTCCTTTTGGTGCAGTGTATTTTAGCACAAGATGGGCCAAAACCAGGCAGGCATCCACCATGGAACATCTCACTTTAAAACCAATCTGCTCTTTTTCCAGAATGCTGTTATTATTTATTATCCTTTTTTAATTTAAGTTCTAGAAAACTGTCATGGGCCTTCCCAATGATGGATAACAAACGAATGGATCAGTAACTATAAGATCATATTTAGGACCAGTAAGGAGCATTAAAAAGGATGTTGTATCTCAAGCACTTTCAGCACATGGAAGCAATAATAAATGCTCAACATTATTTTTATTTATTTTTTTAGTGTGCAGATGATTAGTTTCTTTCTCTTTGATTAGGGGAAGTGATTTAAAAAAACCCTGAAGTAAAATGCCAACCCAAACTAATGTACATTTTTAATTGAGAAATGTGTTCAGCACTGTAATGTTATCTTGCAGTTCCATAGCAGTGCTTGTCCATGCAAATGAAAAGCCACTGCACTGCTATTCCATCCTTTCTTCCTTAATATGTATTCAAAATTGGGTTACATGTAGAAGAGGATGATATTTGGGCTTCAAGTTAAATTTCTTGAATGAGAGAATGTGACAGTACTATAACAAGGATGCAAATCATATAGCCCTCTAGATGTTGATGGACAGTAAGGATCTTATCACACCAACAAAAAACCCGACTCTCCCCAAAGGGATACAAATTGACTGCAGGCTGCTACTGGGAATTATTGCATGTAATTTGCTTCTGATTCCACCGGTCGATTGCAACCTGGCTGCATCCCGGGTCCCAGGCATGCTTCAGAGGCCATTTTTCTAATCCAGGAGCTTTCTGACTTGGAAAAGCAGCCTCCGAAGTGCACCTGGGACCCAGCATACAGCCAGGTTGCAATCACCCAATGGAATCAGCAGTGAATTGTGTGCGATAATTCCTGGTAGCAACCCGCAACACAATTGTATCCCGTTGGGGAGCAGTTGGGGTTTTTGTTGGTGCGATGAGGTACTAAGTTCCATCAGCCTTAGCCAACATAACTAATGTTGTAGAATTCTGGGAAATGCAGTTTAAATATTTTCACACAACATCGCTATATCGTTCCTTTTAACATCCCAAAGTGTAGTGGAATCGTCATAACAGATAGACGATTCCAAAAGATTTTCACATGATGCTGTTAGTGTTCTTAAAACATTGATATATCAGAATTCAGCAGTAAATGATTACAAAACGATTTCAAAACAGTTGAATTGCTGAATTCTGATATAGCAACGTTTTAAGAACACTAACAGCCTCATGTGAAAATCTTTTGGAATTGTCTATCTGTTACGACGATTCCACTACACGTTGGGACATTAAAGGAACAATATAGCAATTTCGTGTGAAAATCTTCAATACCTGATATGCTACATGGTTCATATTCCTGCATTAGATTATTAAGAAGAATAGTTAAGCTCACTGAAATATTTGTTTTGTGTTTTCCCCCACCACCCCCAATTTTAGCTGCAACACCATAGCAGTTAGTACACAGTTACAATGTGCATAGGACAGAAGTACCTCTGTGAAATCAAGTTTCAACAAGATTTTGCTTGCAAGTCTTGGAGGCTGGACAGTATTTAGCAAAGTAGGCCAATTTCCCTAGCCCTGGATTAGTTGAAACTAGGATCATGTGTCTAATGTTTCACAAAATATTTTCCCACATAAGTCCAACTGCAGTTTGAAGGGTGGAGCTGACAACATAAATGTGCCTTAAGGGGCAAATCCTGATCCATTACCCTTGGGGATTTTTGAGCCCGTCCATTACATATGCAGATGCCTGCAATCAAGAGATCTCCGTGGGCTCTGGTAATTATTCCCTAGACTTGGCCACTAGCAATAAAAATCCCATTTGTCACAACTTGTTTGCAACCACTGTGGTGTCCCTAATTAGCAAAAACTTGTGGAAAAGCTACAAGTTTATAAGAGAAACACACAGTAATTAAGGGATTCCTGTGTATTCCTATCAGAACATGGAAACGTAACTTTCGTTTTAAAAAAAACCAACTCCCAGAATCCTTTAGCCGGTATGGCTGTTGGTTCAATTCTCACAGCTAAAGGTCATACTGACAATGGCCTGGTACAGACAGCCAAAAAGCGGAAGTCTGGTGCCAATTTTAGAGCTCGGGATTGCGTAGTGACCACATAATCCCAAGTCCTATCGTGCGGCGCCAGCCGCACCATCATGGCATGGCCCCATCCACATGGGCTGCCATAATGACGTAAGCGTGGTGCAGCATAGGCACATCATGGCACCACACTTGCATTATCAATGCGCAACAGTGCACCAACGACACACTCATGGCATCCGCCACATGCACCAAAAAGAACCCACTTTTATCAGCTTCTTTTTGGTGCAAAGGGAAGCCACGTGGTTTGGCTGCTGCAGCATCCCTCAACAGCAAAAATGGAAGCCTCCAGCCTGCCCTTTCGGAGCGGTCCGTCGAACCCCATACTAACACTTGCAAATAACTAGTACTTCCTAGATAAATGTCATAAGTAACAAGTTGTACTGCTCAGCAAATGAGCAGGAAATAACTGGAGGATGTAGGTCGAAAACACGTTGCATGAATAATCCAGTTTGAGACCAATTGAAGTGTCCTGGCTCAGCGCTAAGAAGTCCTGAGAATTGGAGTTTACTGTTTTACCAGAGCTCCCTGACAAAGAAGCCCAAATGTCTCAAAGAACTACAGTCCCCAGAATCCCCTAGCAGTGAGCCAGGGCAGTTAAAGCAGTCTCAAACTGGATTATCTCTGCAGTGTGTTTTGGAACTTAGTTACACACAAGGGAAGTTCCTCTTCCAAAGTTCTTATGTAATGGCTAGAGAAATTTTTCAGACAATAAACTGATAGCAAAGTGGCACTGCTTACTGGGATGTGGGGCCCATTCACACCACAGAATTGTAGAACTATTATTCCAATTGATTGCTATGGCTGCATCCTATGGAATTTTCAATTTGGTGAGGGGCAATTAGAAGCCTCAGCCAAGGAGCTCCTCTGGTGCTTCTCTCCAAACTACAAATACCAAGATTCCATAGGATGGAACTATGGCAATTAAAATGGAATAACAGTACTATCATTTCATAGTGTGAATGGGCCCCAGGAGGGCTACTGTTTGCTCCTAATTGATGATAGCAAGCCTCAACCGCAAATGCTTATTTCTGAATGAATCGCCCATGAAGACCTGATGATATTAGAAGCAGCACCAAGCAAACAGAATGAACTTTGGTCCCTTCTTTTGCTGGGTTTAGCATCTGACTTCAAGAATCTAAAACACAACACAGCAGATGGCTTCCCTGTTAGTTTTCCCTTCACGTTGAATTTTGTGCCTTCTTGGTTGGTCTAATAAAGGTATTACAACAATATGGCTTTGGAATTTGTCTTGTAGTCAACACAGTGGCCCCTACACTTGTTTTTCATTTGCAGCTTTCATTCATGTCTAGCAACCTGACATTTCTAACTTAATATATTCAGTTTCAGAAATACTCTTGTGTACTGATGTGCCAAGGTTTGTTTTTTATTCCAGTGCCTTTGAAACTGGCTTGGGAAATATTATATTATGAAAGCACTAAAACCAAAAAGTAAAGAGTGTATGCTTTATACCACCACACATTTATGGGCCATTTAATCACAAAAGAAAACATTATGCATAAAACATTTCACGTAATTGATTGCTCTCTTTTAGGCTGTTGCCACACTGCAGAAATAAAGCAGTTTGACACCACTTTAACTTCCATGGCTCAATACTATGGAACTTTGGGGTTTGTAGTTTCATGGGGTACCAGAGCCCTCTGACAGTGAAGGCTAAATATCTCACAAAACTGCAGATCCCAGGATTCTATAGCATTAAGGCAGATAAAACGGTGTCAAATTGCTTTATTTTTGCAATGTGGCAGCATCCCTAGACTAAAACGGACAAGATTTCATGATGCCAAAACTCAGATTACTACACAAATATTCTGTCAAGATGAATTATTTAAGCTAAGCTTCTAGTAAACACTGATATAGCAGAAAGCCCTGTCATTGTACTTGTACTGGATGGCCCATGTTCAGTGTCAAATACACAGAAAGAAGTCTGATGAAAACATGAGACCTGCTTGCACAATGAAGCCTGTGAGCCCTGGAAGTGCCAAGCCACATACATTGTGGTCTGTTGCACCAGTGGTTTGCCACAGCGGTATGCTGGCCTTAGACAGTAGCATTCAGTACTGTTCATTGCCTGTCTCCGTCACACTATACAGTAATAGCACAATAATTCCACTTTAACTGGCATGGCATCATCCTATGAAATCCTGGATTGGACTGTTGACAGAGGGGCCTTTAAATCCTCAGCCAGACATCTCTACTGGCACCAAACTACAAACCCCACAATTCCATGAGATGCAGACATGGCAGTTAAAGTGGAATCATAGTGCTATAATTGTAAATTGTAAATTGTAAATAATCTCCCTGGATGACTTTCAGTGACTCGCCCTCCCGGTCCCAGCCCCCCCCCCCCCCCCCCATTTCAATATTGGATCAGTACTCCAGTATCAAGTATTTTTACAATGATGAATGAGATGAGAGCCACAGAGCCCCTTACCCAATTACTGTAAGTATAAGCGATCACATTAATAAGGATAATTCAGGTCTAATTTGAGTGACAGAGATGATTCTGGAACCAAATCTAATAAAAAGAAAGGGCATGTGATGTCGGTGGATGGGTAGATGGAACTGGTCATTTTCACACTTTTCTGGCAATTAAAATTAATGAGAACCACCCTGACATTAATTTAATTCATGGAATGAGGGCTGCAAATGACATCTTTTTTGTGCTAACAATAAAGGATTCAAAGTGGGATACAGTTAAGGTCAGTTATATTGAGGCCCCCATTAGCTAGCTTTCTGCCTATTTTCCCCCTAAGCAGCCTCGGTTTGAATATATTTTAACACATAAGCAAACTCATACTGTTCTTGGAAGCGATCCTCAGTCTGACAGAGATTATCCCTGTTGTCATGACAAGGATAATGTCTGTAAGAGGAAAATGCAGCCAGTGCAGACAGTCACAGGCTTATTGATGATACTTTATTCCAGCAAAAAGATAGTTCTTGGGGGAAATTACCTTTTTTCTTTATTTTCTTTTTCTTTTTTTACATATAGCAATAACTGCCTCAAGAACATCTGAGATGGCCAAGTTAAAGAATGCATTTCTGGCCAGTTCATTTTTCCTTACTTGCTAAAGAATGAATGAAAGAGTTATATTTAGACACTGGAAGCAGACGACTTTAAAGAGCTTATATTTAGCAGGCATGGCTATCCTTTATTTTCTTGTCAACAATGGATTTTGATAAGTTGTGTGTGTATGCGTGCCTTCAAGTTGCCTGTCGACTTATGGCAACCCCATCTGATAAGTTGCATGCAGAGAATACCTAAAATAGTTTACACAGAGTTTAGAAACAATTGTATGAAAATAACTGAACCTCCAATGTCTGTTTACAGGATGTTCAGCTCCCATTAGTATTTCCAGAAGTAACAGCTGCATATGTAACAATTCTAAGTACTACCTTAAACTGAAATATGTAAATAATTTCTGTAGCGGTAGTAACTGTATAGGTATTATATTTGTAAATAGCTGTTGTAAGTGTGTGTGTGTGTGTGTGTGTGTGCCTTCAAATTGCTTGTCGACCATAAATTTCATTTTGTTTTCTTAGGCAAAGAACACTCAGAAGTGACTTGGCCAGTTCCTTCCTCTGAAATATAGCCTACAGCAACTGGTATTCATTGGTGGTCTCCCATCCAAGTACTAACCAGAGCAAATTCTGCTTAGCTTCAAAGGTCAGACAGGATCTGGTGCCTTTAGGGAATTTCTAGTATTGCCAATGTCATTCCATGTCTTCAAGAATAGTTTCTTTGGTTTTATGTCCTTTGAAATGTTGCAGGTATAATATGTCATTGCCAGTAAAGATGGTGGAAAGCACTTCCACTTAAAAGTTGGTCATCATTTCACAACTACATTCCATTTTGACATGATCCTTTACTATTATCTAGATGTGAAGGTCTGCTCGTAATATATTGCATGGTTCTCCAACATCTTGAAAACATTGGGTAAAATTCATCCAGCTCAAGGCACATTGTATCTGTGTCTTCTCTTTATTTACTGGGTTACACTGTTTTTTTAAAAAGCAAGAAAGCTGGGGTCTTTTCAGAATTACTCAGAAAGTCTCATTGAATGCAGTGAGATTTACTTCAAAGTAAACATGCTTCTTTCTGATAGTTTCTTAATATTCTTTGAGACATTTAAAGAAGTAAAACAAATCCCACATCTTTGAGCATGTTTGAATTGGTATTTCAAAGCAGGGCCTTTATTTGTGAACCCATTTGTTCTCATTCAAGTTTTATCACCTGTATTTGAAATGGGTTGCTTCATGCTCTTCACACTGAAGCATGAAAACACTACATCACAGCTGAAAGCCCCCTGATTTTTTCCTATTTACTCTAATTGAGAATTATGTTTCCATTCGGGTAAAGCTTGCCAAAGAGGAGTCTCCTCTCTGGCCGTTCTAAGTGATGATTAACTGAAACATATTTCTAGGGTTAAACATTTATTTTTATTCATGTTTCAAACTGCTTTTTAAGTTTGCACTGTTGCAATGGAAAAGAAAGCAGGTACTGGTAGCTTTAGTAGCTCTGAAGAAGTATGAGTATTCTGAATAAACTGGCTCTACTGGTTACGATGCAGTTTTAATAAACAGGCATAATAGATATAATCATTATAGGACAGCTGGTGCAAATTTGTGCTGCTTACAAACAACAGATCCACTTAAAATGAATGGAATTATTCTCAGCCCTTGATTAAATGGTTTTTACATACTGAAATTGTTATTGTACATGCATATCCATTTTCTGAACATTCTTTTCATAGCACAAATCTAAGCCGTGTCAGTTATCATCTGGCCTCTACTGTAGTTCCCCTTCCTAGTTAATTCAGTTTTCAAAATGATAATTGCAAAACCCCAATGGTAACATTTTGGAATTCATTGTCTGAAGTAGGTATGAAGGGGCAGAGCATAAGGGATAATCCAGAGTCACCCAGGTTGCTTCTGACTTCCTAGAGAGGTCATTCAGACATTGTTGTTTATAGCAGAACAATGCGAATAACTTCACTCACACATTCCAGGTTTGTTATTCACACTACAGAACTGCATCTATGTGCATCTCTGGGAGTTCAGTTGCTCACACATGCCAGCACTCAAATAAAAGTAGAGTTGATGATGTGAATATACTTAAAATGTGTTCACGGCATGAAAGAGTTTAATCCCAATTCATCCTGGGTCTATTTGCATCAGTTATTCACACTGTTGGCAATGCAAAATAAATAAATAAATAAACAAATAAACAAACAAACAAACTAGCAAAAAAACCTGGATCGTGAATTAAGTGGGTTTTGGCTGCTTCTCCCTAAAAAAAAATTGGGGTGCATTTGGGATGCATGTGAAGAACAGAGTTTCAGCCTGGATTCATCCTGGATTATTTTCACTGTCTGAACAACCCCAGAGAGCAGGCCAGGCAAGAGGCAACACTAGCCTCTGCTGATTACCCATCTGGTACCTGGAATATTCAATGGCTACATCCTTGATGCTGTTTGATCCACAGAGCTGGGTGGAAGGTTAGAGTCCACCACTTCATCCATTTGCAGTCCTTGCCTCTGCAATAGGCGAGTGTGAATTTGATTGTCAAGAAACATGCCTCATTCTCATCCATTATTTCCAAAGATTTTCATGGGTTGTGTATTCAGAGACATAGCCTTATTAGTCTGGAATATCAGTGTGCAAGGGAATACTGTAGCACCTTTGAAACTCTCTCTCTAACTTGCTAATGTGCTAACTACATCTGAGGAAGTAGACCAAGTGAACAAAACCTTTGGCTACAATGTCTTCACACTGTAAGGGACTGAGTAGATGGACAGGAAAAAGCAGCTCAACCCTGGGTTATTTGAAATTGGGTGGAAGCCCCACGGTTTGTACAGCCTGTTCTCAAGGCAACCTGAACACACCCATAGGCAGTCTGCACTGGCCTGGAGCGATGATGGTGTAGAGCTGTGATGCTCCTTCTTTTCTTTTTATCTTCAATGCATGCACACAGTCACATGAATGCAGAGACTGGAACCATGCCCCAGGATGACTTAACACCTGCTGATTGCAATTGAATGACCAGACAGCTGTCCATATGATTGCACTATTGCATCTCCATACACCAGTTAGTACGACAGGTCGTTGGGCCCATACCCCAGCAAGATCATGGATGCAACTTTGCTGGTGTGGGCTGCACTGGCAGACATGCTGCAATCTGCAGGTATAGCTAGCAGTCCATTGACCTTACGACAACACCCATGACATGTACCACAACAGCCCCCACAGCAACACTACCAGCTGCAGACACTGAGAAGGGGGATCCCAAGCAGCAGAGTGATACAGCCATCATAGCAGCTGCCACAGACATCCTAGGCAGTGGTGCCACAGCTGCCACTATGTTGGCACCTGCCAGATGTCTGCACTGCTGGTACCTGGTAAAGAAAAGGGTCACAATCACCGTCTGAACATTCACCCACCAAGGCAGCTATCACCAAACCACAGGAAGTTCAGGTTGGCAGTACCACCATTGGAGAGGTGTTAGTAGAAGTCATCCTGGCCATGGAGAAGCTACTGCTGTCATGTACCTGGGGAACATTTGTCAGGTAGACAGAGGCACGCACACCCATCCCTTGCAGTATGCTCATACTATGTCCTACAACTGCACATACACATTTTCTGTCACTGTCCTCCTCTGTCCCAGGTTGCAGCAGATCACATATGAGCCACAGTTCTCAACATTCCTCCTCTACCACTTTCTTCCTGCCACCCACAGATCATGAATGGTTTGGCCATCCATCCTTCCTTCCTTTCTTTCTTTTGTAGTCCATGCAATCCCCAAAGAGTCCTCCAGAATTGCCCACCTATGCTATACACCTTTGCTACCTTGAAGTGAACTCTGTGTGACAGTAAACAGAAATGGTCTTATGGTGATTTATGGCAGGTAGCATTCTAGAAATGTTACAGCAGAACACAACATTTGACCTGTAATACAGGGAGGAGAAAGTTTAACCACAAATTGAGATAGCCAACCTACAGCAAGAGTACACAGAAGCAATTTCCGTTTCTCGTTTTAGCCAAGATTCTTGACACATAGGTCATAAATGGGTGGCAACCTTGCCAATTCTCTTTCTTTCTTTCTTTCATTAATTTTCTCCTTCCAGAAATCTATAAGGCAACTGCAGTTTTCAAGAATCCCTTTGATCAGGCTTTGCAACGACGACTCGCACATTTTTGCTTGGGTTTGATTCCTAGATCTCATTGCTGACACAGTACAATAGAAAAATCCTCATCTACCTTCTCATTAGAGTCCTAATCTGTTCCACTACATTCTTTGTGAGACAGAATTATCCAGCTTTTAAGAACATACCTCAATTGTGGGCAGCAATCAGACTTATAAAATCAGCTTAAGTAATTGGATTGCTATATGGTATTGAATTTCTGACAACAAATGATATCAATCTCTATTCTACCCCTGCATCTTTGTTCCTGCCATGAATTCATTTAGTAATGCACTTGGAGAGAGGCAGTCTCTGTTGGGGAAAGAGGGGGGGGAAGCGACTGGGGACACAAAGACAGAGCCATCTGATGAGCACAGAGAAAGCCACTGTGCCCTTCCAAGAAGTTAATTACAGTGAACAAAAGCAGCAGACTATGACTTGTTGATCATTACCATAATCACATTACTACACTCTTTGCTCGTTCCCAGCAGCAGTGGGCCTTTTCTGCCTTTTGTCTGACACTTATGCATCTCATTAAAAACAATTTTGTCACTCAAAATGCACCAGAGAATCATTGGTTGTGATGGAGGAGGGGGAGACAGAGTAGGATTCCTACTAAAGAAATCATCACACTTTTTACATGGGATTCTGTTGGATGCTTTGAGCAAACCTTCCTCCCTCCCTCCCTTCCTTTCTTCCTTCTTCTTCTTCTTCTCTCTCTCTCTCTCTTCTATAAAAGCTGGAATAAAGCATATAGGAATACTTCGCTTTTACAGCTGGCAGTCATAGTTTTCACATTTTTTTCCTGCCAAGAAATGAGAGAGATTTATATGGAGAAAAGGAAACACCCATAAAATTGTCAGATCCTTTTATGGTGTAGACTTTCTAGGTTACAATAATAATCTATGTAACCTTTGCTTTCATAAGAGCAATGTTCCGAGGCAAGTTGTACCTTCAACTATGGCTGTCTTATGCTAGTGGATTGCTGGTGGCTGCTGTGAAGTTGTTCTTAATTTCTTTTACACCAAGATTATTCTTTTTTTTAACTATTTCATTTCTGCAACATTTTATAAGTGAAGTATGTACTAAAACATTTCAAAATATGGATTATTAGCTAAGCACACGAACGTACACACACACACACACACACACACCTAGTTCTTTGCTATTGTTTTAAAATTAATGGCCTGGATTCAAGTGAAGTTTGTTGAACTTAGGTTCCATTAAATTATCTGGGATAAATCACCTATGTCTTGAGTTCTAATGATTTTAAAAAAAGGGGGGGGGGAGAGAATCATTTGGAACTTCAAATATTGCCAGATTCCATCTCCAAACAGCACTACCCAGCATTAGCCAATGCTGAAAAATACTGGGAGTTGCAGTCCCACACTAACTGGAGGGCCACATGATTCCCACCCTTGTTTTAAAGAAACGCATTTCAACTAAGTGATCATGCCATCCAGAACTACCAAGAGCAGGTTTGAGCCCTGGTGATTTTTTTTTTCAAGTCTCCCATCCAGGACTGCTAAGTTTTTCAAGCAGCAATATAGGACAGCCCTCTCTGTTGCCAGTCCAGCTCAGGATGGGCCAGTACACATGAAGCAAGCCTATATAAAGTCCGCCTCAAGTCTCTCTTATGAGAAGCCTTATAAAGCATGCCTCAGTCACCTGAGCTTATAGAAATAAGAGTGGGAAGACAATGTACAATCCATGCTCACAACAAATGGACCCCCACAATATTGTAATGTGAGGCTATTTTCCTGTATACCAAAGGCTCAAGGCTGCTTTGTTGTGAGTGTGGCTGACACCTGCTCTTCCTGCTCTCGCTGAATCAAAAAATATGGGATTTGGGGTTATTCTGTCCCAAATACTAAAATAAATGCAACAGACATAGTTTAGATCTGGGAGTCCCTCTGGGCCACACAGCCCCAGTAAAATCTATTGGTCCACATCTCTTTCTCAGATCTGGTGTTATCAAATCTGGTGTTACCTATCAACTTCAAAGTAAGAGGTTAGCTCCTGAACTAAGTACAAAATTGCAACTTTTGCCTTGACCCAACCTACAACATGGATCCAGAAGGCTTGTGTTGTTCTTGGGTAAACCATCTTTCCATTCACTTAAAAAAGAGGAAAAGCTGTTCACAGCGAAATGAACATGACCTATTCATGAAGGGGAGAGTTCCCTGAACCTGCAAGGAAAAACTGGAGGGCATCCAGTAAGCAACAACATGCAATTATTAGGTTTTTGAGGGGCTCAACAGACCACCTCAAAACAGTGGGCTGGAGCCATCTGTTTTTCCTCCAGAGGGACGTCACAGCAGCAAAACCATGCGGCATCCCTCTGGACCAAAAAGAAGCCTGAAAAACCAGGTTCTTTTCAGTCCATGCGGCGGACATGACGAATGCACCATTGGCACACTGCAGTGCCTCCATGATGCAAGTGCAGTATTGCAATGTGCGGATGTGGTGCCACACTTGTGTCATGGACACATGCCCCGTGTGAACAGGGCCGCACAGTCATGGCGCCGCCAGGATGAACTATGGTTCCAAAGTGTGCGGTTGCTAGACACACCAGAACCCTGCAACCAGTGCCGACATGCCACTTCTTGCCCGTCTGTCTCAGGCCTGAGTTTCCTGAAACGGCAAGAAAAGGAGAGGCAGGAATTTGTCATGTGATTTCTCTGACCATTGTTCTAGGATGTACTCACCTACAATGTGGAATGTATGAAGACCTTTGAGATTATCACATGGAGCAGGAGGGATCATTCCCGTCCTTACCCTGTCCTTATCATGTCCATGCTTATCCCATCCTTCCCCAGTCAGTGGCACCCATCATTGTATTAAGGTGAGTTTCCATTAAAACAAAGTGATGGGGTCAAGCCAATACAGGTATGGGAGAAGGACAGGATAAGTGCAATGTCATTTGAAAATCTTATCACAATCGAGTGATAAGAATGGTCCAAGAATGGAATAAGTGTGACATCACCTGAAAATCTCCATGTGATCATGCGGGATAGCATCCGACCCCCCATGTCATAATCTCCCTTGTTACAGTAGTAAATTAGTCTCACCATGCAAATTTTTTATATGTTCACATGTAAGTAGTACTGAGGATTCCATGGATAGCCAAGAAGACAAACAAATGGTCCCTAGAATAGATCAAGCCAGAAATCTCCCTGGGAGCCAAAATGACAAAACTGAGGCTGTCATACTTTGGACACATCATGAGAAGGCATGAATCATTGGAAAAAACAATAGTGCTAGGAAATGTGGAGGGAAGTAGCAAGAGAGGAAGGCTGCATGCTAGATGGACTCTATGAAAGAGATAATGGGCCTGAATCTGCAAGACTTAAGCAGAGTAGTGGAGGACAGGGAGTCTTGAAGATGTCTCATCCACAGGGTTGCCATGAGTCAAGACTGACTTGAGAGTGGTTAACAAGAAGAAACATTCCCCCATATCTCCTAGAGGAAGGTTTTGCTAATTTTATTATTATTATTTTTAACATGGGGGCAGGCAGGAGAGATCTTTTTTCAAACAGTCAAAAAGCTGACTTTAATCAAAAAGTTAATTCTACTTTAATAAAAGGCCTCTCCTGGACTTTAGAAAGACCAGAAGGGTCCAAAGATATAGAGGAATTGCTCCCCATTGCCCCTTCTCAACACTTCCACAAAGATTCAGGTGGGAAGTGTTCAGAAATTTAGCTTACTTTTTTTAAAAAAAGCATTATTATAATCTTACAGATATTTGTAGATAGGCTTACCAGGTTAGGGCTAGTCCAGGTCCAGAGATTTCAGGGTGAAAACCTGACACCTAGGAACAAATCTTCAACATGTCATTGTGGTTGATGGTTAAGGTTCTTGTAATGTTACAAGGCTGATATCACAAGGAGCAGCCTTTGGTGAGGTCATAAAGCATGGCATCATCAACCATAGTTGCACAGAGTATATCATTCAAATAAAAAACATCACTTATAACATTCACCACACAATTTTAAGGCTCTCAGAATGCAATGAGATTCTTCCCTTTTACCCTGAGGACCACAGAAAAGCACCCAGGCCCTGAGAATCAGGACCAGGCCTGAAATCTGGCCTCTTTTTGCAGAGTGTGAACAATAACAATAGGTAACAGTGGGTTGAGTGTTGGACTAGGACTCTGGGAAACCAGTGATTGATTCCCCACTTGACCATGGATATCCACTGGGTGATCCTGGGTGAGTCACACACTCTTGGCCCTAGAAACCCCCGTGATGGGCTTGCTTTAGGTTCAGCATAAGTCAGAAACACAACAATAACAAAAATTAGAAAGGGAGGAGGGGAGAAAAGAGGGCAAAAAGAAGGCAAATCAAATCAAAGGTTAATCAAATTTGTTGAATGTGAGTACAATCTCCAAAGAAAACACTTTAAAAATCTCCCACCCAGCTAGCCACCCAAACGTTACTGTTGCGAACTCAGAATTTTAATTTAACTCTTTGCTATACTAGTTCTCAAAACTAATTACAGTAGTTGTTTTAGTTACTGTTTAAAAAATTGAATGCTATAAGCCATTGTTGTATATAAAATATGCTTCTCGTCCCTACTTCTCATCAGTGCTTCAACATCCACAACAGAGTAGGAGGGTCCAGCATGAGGCACAGCACAAGTCAGCACTTGAACCATGTGATATTCACCCACCATTTAGTGAAGCCTCATCTCGCTAAGTATAGAAGTTACTAAAAAGTTGCAATTATTATAGAAAGGAATACTTAGAGACAAAAAGGAAAAAGAAAAGATGGAAACTTTGAAAATTATAGGAATGTTGTATTTTAACAAATAAAACATTAAAAAAATTATAGAAAGGACTGAAATTATTCTTTATTAACTTATAACTATAATGTAATATAGTTATACTTTCATTATTTGAATGGAATACTGTACCTTCATTAATGGGGGGAAAAAAGGATGGTTACAAGTAACTAATTGTTTCTAAATTTCAAATACTGTGAAGAAATGGACTTGGATTTCAACAATGGAATGTCTGATAAACTTTTCATGCTCAGCATGCACCATGACTATCATAGATCCAAAATAATAAAATCTGTTTTCCATGACGAGAAAACAAATACAGAATTGTTGTTGTTTGCTAATACAGTACTATGAACATACATAGCGCTTTACAAGTAAAATAGCAACAACAAAAAAACAGCCAGCCAAGGTATACAATCTAAAATAGTTGAGGGGGAGAAACACCATAAATTGCTGGAAAAGGAGAAATATACTCCAGTGTTGTTGTGGACAAAATGTTGCTAAGCCATACTGTTGTTAAAAAGGCTTTTATTTATCCTGCTGGATGCTTTTCAGGAAGACCCTTCTTCAAGAGTTGAGTTGATTCTTCTGTTTCTCTCTTTCTGTGGCCAGAGTCTCTAACATTGAATCTAAAATCTAAAATAGGCAGATGCACACACACAAGGGAGGGACAAAGTAACATAAGTATAAAACTATACAATACAACTATAAAATATATTATCCACATATAATACAAAAGACAATATTATTTATTTATTTATTTATTTATGGTATTTATACACCACCCTTAAGCCCTAAAGGCTCTCAGATAATAAAACAATATTAAACTAAAACTCCAAATGCATTGGAAAGCAAGAAAGAATAGCATCCATTTCTATTCCACCATTTGTAAAAGTGCTGCAAAAGCCTGATAATTTTGCATATTGACCCCTTTGAAGAACCCAGTTTAATAAAGTTTGTGGCTGCCAGTATGACTGTCATCTAGGAATGTAATTCACCATTAAATTTCTTCTTGAAGGAAGCAATGAGTAATTTTAGCAATTTTCTTGTCATTGCAATAACATCTTCAACAGACACATTGCTTTCAAAGCCTGTGAACAATTCATGACTTCTTTTGCACAAAAATGTGCACATGGTTGCTTTGGACTAGTGGAGGAAATGCTGTTCTCTGTCCAAATCAGCCACATGCTAATTTTGAGCACATGAAGTCCCCAGTTGCAGCATTTTCTGCACAGGAAACAGATTTTTCTGCAAAGAATATGCAGTCTCCTGTACAGAAAAGTATGTTTTCGGTGCAAAACAACTATGTGAAAATTCTGTACAAAATAAGTCCCAAACTGCAAAGGTTCTTTTCATTCCAGGATTTTTCTCAATAGGTTTTCTCAGCATTCAGAAAATATGTTTTTTGACTATTTTAAATAAAAGAATTAAAATATTCCTTCCTTTCCTATCATCACAAGTAGAAGGAGGACTGAAGTCTCAAAAATACTAGTGGCTGCAAGCCAGGTTACCCCCTGCTCACCTGGCAATCCCTAATAGACTCAACATAAACTTTAAAACATTTAATGAGAACAGAAGTAGCACCTCACATATACAGAGAAATTAACTGGAAAGAAGATCCAGTCATGCCAATAGGGCTTATTTCAATATAAGTGCACCATATAATTGTACTTGGTTGTATAAGTACAGTGGACCCTTCCCATTTGAGAGGATTCGGTTTTAGGGAGCCTGTGGACAGAGAAAAAATGCAAATACTGTGCCCTGTATTAGTGAACAAACAGCAGTGTGCAGGTCCACATCAGTACGTTCATAAGCATGCACCACCAGTGAATAATATGGGACACGGCAAGAAGCAGATGCAGCAATCTGCAGTTCACTAGCCTGCCAATGTAGTGGGCCCACTGTATTCATTAGGAGAGCAGAAGGAGTTCATCCTGCTGTGGTAATAACAAAATCCTGACAGCCAATGGAAGGAACTGGCAAATAGGAATTATATCAGCAAATTCTTTTCCGGGACAAATTGCTAAATAAATAAATACCCCTTGCCTAACTTTAATTGTTGGACTAGAGACATCAGATCAATGGAACTTACAGAACCTATCCAGTCATGATTCTGTGGATCTGTTCTAGTTGGGACTAACAATTTGATACACAGATTCAACCATCCGTGGACAACAAGCCCATGTTGTTCCCAATGCCAGTGCATTCACATGGCCATACCACTATTAGGGACAGCCCCCTTTGTTCCCAGTGATAGCACATGTATGTGGCCATGTTGCCATTAGGAATGTGTCCTGTTCTCCCTAATGGTGGCACGGGCGTGTGCACACACTACCACTGAGGACAACAGGGGCTGTCCCTAATGGCAGTGCAGCCACATTCACACACCGCCACTGAAGTTCCATTGTCACCAATGGCAGTGTGGCTGTGTGGCTGCACCACCATTGGGGACAACACCAACTTGAACATCTGCAAATTTTGTTATCGGGGCACACGCCCCTGCAGCAAATACGGAGAACAGGACACATTCCGACTGTAGTTCCCTGCATTTCTATCAAAGTACTTTAATCAATCATATGTGCTATTGGCACAAAAGCTGTATATCATTCAATAGAATCTACAGTCGACCATTCCTTTTTTGTAGGCGATTCATTCCAGACCCCCTCATGAAAATGGAGTTTTACATATATTCAAGCCCCTTTGGCTTGAATATAGGTGCGGGCGCATGGGGGTGCACAGGCGCATGCCACAGATGCGCACCCCATTCATTCCTCATGCATAAGTGAAGGGCACGAGTCCAAAGACTGTGAGAGTGGAGGGAGGACTGTACTTATTATTTTAAAAAGATACTGAGCTTCCAAAATACATATTGTAAAATTACAACCAAAGAATTATCAACAAGAAAGTTATCTTGTCCAGACTCCAATATATGGAAAAGATCCATTACTTTACACCCCTAGCACTGGACAACAATTCTACAGACTAATTCACTCCGCCAGGACTAGGGCACATGTGGTTCTTCAGATGTTGTTTGATTTCACACCCCATCATTCTTAAGCATAAGCCATGCTCCTGGAGATGGTGGCATTGGGGGTCAATGCAAGCAGATGATTTCATATTTACTGTACATACTTTCTTATTTTTTTAAAAAAAAAACTCTTTTGGAAATCTATATGTGGAAACCAAATATATAAAGAGCACAACCAGGCTATACTTTTTCCTTTGGGAGGTATTTTCATATGGATGTCTGTATGGACCCTTCACCTGTATTCTGAAATGGCAGTGTCCCAGAAAGAGGGTAACACAAATCTTGAATATTTGCAGAGGCTCCTAGAACAGAAGGCTATTTATGATTATTGCATTGTAGTATGTTCTAAAAATGCTGGATTAGAAACCTTCATTTGTGAGAACCAGCAGAAAGCCCTTGTATGTGAGAAGGTACATAAAGGAATACAGGAATACAGGATTTTTTTTCCCCTTGGCAGCTTCCAAGTGCCTTATGAAACATGCAAAGGAACCCACAGACAGGATGTTTTAATCTCCCAACCTGAGCAAAACTTTAAAGTCATTGTGTTCCTACTTAGAAGTTGGTCTTACCTAGAATTTCCATAATTGTGCCAAGGATCTGATACTAGATGGGAGACCGAGGCTGTGTCGATACTGCAGAAATAATCAAATTTGACGCCACTTTAACTGCCATGGTTCAATGCTATGGAATTCTGGGAATTCTATTTTTTTGTGACACCAGAGCTCTCTGACAGAAAAAGCTAAATGTCTCACAGAACTACAATTCCTAGAATTTCATAGCACTGAGCCATGACGGTTCAAGTGGTGTCAAACTGGACTTTTTCTGCAGTGAGTATGCAGTCCAACACACAAAAATAGATTGCAACTTACATGGCTAGGTTGAGGAGATGGCATTGGTTCTTCATAACAAACAGATCTTCAGCCCTTCTGTCTGTCCCCACACAGTTTATGTCTGTTCTTATCTTTTGCTTTTGCTCTCAGGACTCAGCAAACAAAAGTGGTTGTTCTGTACATACTGGAGACATTCCTTGGATTTTTTCCCCAACATTACAAAAAGAGCTTCCTTGAAGTAACTCGTTTACCATCGTGCTGTCAGATAATGCCTGGCTGCTGGCATAAATTAATAATAGCATGGCAAAATATCCAAAGGGAGGAAAAATGGGTGTCAGCATTTTAAAATCAAAAATTAAATTCTATATTTCTTGCACATTAAAGCTCTTACCAGAGCCTTTTCTACAAATCAGACTGGATGTGGATTAGACATCCAAATTATACCTACACTTTCTGTACTTAGAATTGTAGAATCACATAATTAAAAGGAACCACACAAACCATCTAGACCAACCCCTGCCATGCACAACTAAAGCACTCCTGAGAACTGGCCATCCAGGTTCTGTTTATAAACCTCCATAGACCAAAAGTGCACTCTCAGGGATGGTGTATTCCACTGTTGAAGCTCATACAGTAAAAAGTTCTTCCTAATGTATAGGTAATCTTTTTTCTTATAATTTGAATCCATTGCTTTGTGTTCCAGTCTCTGGAACAGCAGGAAACAAGCTTGCTCCAGGCTCTATGTGGCATCTCTCCATAATTAATGTGCCCCAAATTAAGGAATTTTAAAGTCATGTTCTGCTGCAGGAGTTATAATGCTACTTTAGCTGGAGACTGTAGTCTCCAAGGGACAGTTTATAGGAATCAAATAATTGTTTGGATTCTTTGGCTGAGAGTTTATTTGCTGACTGCATTGCATAAAGGTATGTTACAGTAACGAAATGTAGTGTGGTGCAACCTGTCACACGACAAGTACAGCCAAGCTTTGTACAATAATCACTTCAACTCTCCATGCAGGACACTCTAAACAACCTAGTCCTAAAATTGTGCAATGGTCTCACAGGGCCTGAGCAACCCTGAACAAAATGCCCCTCCTTGCACAATTCCCAGGAAATTCCACCCACTTGTGTAAGGGCATATACCCAAAGATCCAGGCCTATGACTTAACTGGTCACTTGATTGTGCAAAGAAGGTGCTGATTACTATTTATAGTGTTTACAGATTATTATTTCTGTGAAACAATGGAGACATTTTGCCATATACAATGACTCTACCACTAGGCTCTGATCCAGGAAAAGCAACCTGATATCCACAACCGCATAATGGATGCTCACTGCTTTACTGAGAAAACTGCAATGAATTTGTCTCAACAACATCACAAACACATTCCAGCTTAATAGATTTCATTTCTAAGGGAGGCTTTGTATTTTGAGTTGTTTTTATATACAAGAAAGACTTTGAAGGGATCCCAAAGGAAATTGAAATTTCCTATTTCTGTACCCTGTAGGATGAACCAAGCCCCATGCAGATTTTACAGGGTTGTTCTCTTAATGGTGTTGCACTAATTCTTCATAGATGTAAGCACCTAACTGAGCAAAGGAGTGCAGCACTAGCCTTTGCATGTAACGCCACTCAGATTTTAGGATTTCCTAGTTGCTTTACTTGTTGAAAGAAGTATAGTAAGCCCAAAGGAAATGAATTGTCAAGATGTCTCTTGTGTTGGGGGGAAAAAAGAGGACTAGCTGACTTCAGTTCACTGCCAAGAAGGCTCTGTGAGGGATGATGATGGTGTAGATCTAACCCAATTTTAGTATGTCTATTTCATGTCACAGCCAATTAGTTTGGCAAGTAAGGCCAGGCAAAGGGTAACCCATAGGTTGCACACAGATCCAAAACCATTTTTCTGCCCCTGAGTACTTCCTGGGTTCCCCCAATGCCCCCACAATACTCAAAATAGAGCCAAAATATCAGTTTTTATTCCTGAAAGTGTCAAGGGCAACTGGCTTGCTTTCAAATCCGAAAATACAAATCAAGAAATCAATATCAGTTCAATTCCAGTTCTGATTTTTCCTTTCCCACTCTTGAATCTTTTTGTTCTGTTGCAGTCCACGGTGGATTCTGAGGATGAAAAATTGATCCCTCAAGCCTGTCCATTCCTGGTCTAAGGCAACTCATTTCTCATCCACATGCTAAGCATCACTGGAACTCCAGGCCTGAAGACCAGGCCATTAATTTGCCAAAATTGAATCATTACAGCATATGTTCTAAAGAATCTTAAGTTGTATTGATTTTTTTTTTAAAAAAAAGTATGTACCTAATTTTAAATTTTTATGTATCTAATTTTTCTCATCCCTCTCTGGGATGAAGATATGGCATGGAAAATGTTAAAATAAAGAAATAAAAACATGTGGAACAGAGCATGTGGGAACATGTAGCTATCCTTTCACTTGTTAATGAAGCGTACTTAGAGATTTTTCATGACTGGAACCACATGTTGCCTTGAGAAGTTGGATTTGCTCAGGTAACAGCAGTACAAGAGTAGATGAGCATTTGTAAGTTAGGGAGGGCTGGTCCTACCATTTGTCAGAGCTATGTCATAAGAATAAGTGTCATGAAAGCTCACCATATTCCTGGTTATTCACTTCAGTGCTATTGTATTTATACTATTAGCAATGGAGAGAGGTGATTGTGAGATTTTCTGTCCCATATGTCAAAGCAACTTGGCTGGTTTGGAATTTTGAGACGTGTGAATAGGAAGAGAATGAAGGCATCATTTTGTTTTTTGCCCCAACAACAAAAAAAAATGTATTTATGAATATTTATAAACTCTATACATCTGAAGATTTCAAAGTGGTGCCCAGCAACAATAATACATAAAATAAAAGAGCAATACATGCAAATCAAAATGAAGTATTTACATGAAATAGATAGCAATAGCAGCTTCATTTATATACCACTTCATACCACCTAAGCAGTCTCTAAGCAGTTTACAGCTGTAAGCTGTAAGCTAATTGCCTCCAACAAGCTGGGTACTCATTTTAGCAACCTCCAAAGGATGCCAGGCTGAGTTGACCCTGAGCCCCTGGCTGGTATTGTGGTTTGAGTGGCTGCAGTACAGGAATTTAACCACTCCACTACTAGGGTAGATGATACACTGGACTACTCCAGGAAGACTTACAAAATTATGTCTTTAACATGCATCTTTAAAAGCATGTCCTTTAGCAGAAGGAAGGGCATTTCACATGATGGAGGAGCCACACTATAAATGCCCTTCTCTAAATGACTGGGGAACAGACCTTATCAGAACAGGACAACACAGGAGGCCCTTTCAGGATGACGTCAAGGGACTGAATGGGTCTATATAGAAGAAGAAAGTCACCCAGGTTAAAGCAAATGTATTGGGCTAGGCCTGGAGATAGAAGGGTGGGAGAATGGAGACAAATCTCTCACATCCAGTGATTCTTCCCTGAAAATCTCCACCCAGACTGGCTTTCCTTGTGTTGGCTTTTTGTCTGGTGTGGGAGCTTAGTTGGGGATGGGGACACATTTAAAAAATGGTTGAGTTGACACTTGTAGCCGAGAGTCAGTGATTGCGGAATGGGTAGTGAATTTCCCTTTGCTCATGTGTTCTTCCTCAAAAGTGTCCCCAGCCTCATAGACAAGGTAAGCCGCCATCAGCCTGCACCTCAGCTTGCAAGCTACTTAAACATTAAAGTCTTCATAATGAACAAGTGGCCAGGCTTCTGTGCACAACCAATAGGAGGAAAATGGATAGGGAGCAATATAATGCATACTTCGAGCATGGCAAAAGAAAGAAAGAAAGAAAGATCATTAAAATTCCCACAAGAGCATCAGATTCAGCAACTGTTTTGTAGTACCCACTGCATGACTCTTTAGCAAGCTGACCTTCAATGTAATATGAAGACTTTGGCCACTTATAGTATCTCTCTCCCTTCCCTGCTGGCCCTGTTTGTTGTTTTATGCATTTCTGCATCATTTAAAGAGTTCCCTTTGATGTACATTCCTCCTGGATATGCAGTTTCCTTTCCAGCTAATCAAAAGGAGGAGGAAAATACTTGGTTCAAAAAAAGAATTTGAAGGTTCACAGGGCAAAAGCATCTATTTTTAACCAAAGGAGGAATGACTTATTCCTCCATGGGAAAAGAGAACAAGTTTGGTTGTTATTAGTATTAGTATTAAGAATTAATGATACTGTCAATTCATGTAATTTTCAGCTGAAGTAAAGGTTGTGTAAAAAAAGGTTTCTACTTTTTCTACTATGGTTTAAGAGCACTTCATGCTTTTAGAAAACAGGCACTAGGGTTCTTTGGATAATAAATGTTATGAGCAAGCAGTTTTTCATTTCATTCAGAATTGGTTTGTGCACACTATGTGGTTGAAAAGGTCAAGATATCAACCACCACCCCTACTCCATCACAAATACTCTCTTTGGGGAAGGTATATCAATGTCACTGTTAGCATTTGTTGTATTGTATTGATTATGTATACCAGCAGAAGTTAGTTGCTTCCATGTTAGTAGCATGGATAAATATGCTCTGGCTGTAATCTGATTTTTAAAGAAGCTATCCAAGGTGCTGAGTCCTGCTTCCTGAACAGGCTTAGTATCTTGGATACCTCCTTTACAGTTCAGACTAAAACCCAGAGTGGATTGTTTCATGAGATCCATACATCACCAGTGGCCTAGACTCATTTCATTTTTGGCTCAAGTCTGAATTCAGGACTGAGTTAGATTTCATCCTATGACTTCTTGTTACTGTTGTGTGTCTTCAAAATGTTTCTGACCTTAAGATGATCCTATCATGATGTTTTCTTGGGCTGAGAGTGTGTGAGATCAGGCTTGCATGGCTGAGCAAGGGAATCAAAGGCCTGTTACAGACTGCCAAAATAAAGCTGCTTCGGGTCTCTTTGAAGGTATGCTATTTGAATGATGCATGGGTCCTAAGAGTCCAGAGGTCGTGCCAAAGCCACACTCCATTCCTAAGCACCGTAGTGCAGCTTTGGTGCAGCTTCCGTATTCTTAGGATGCATGCATCACAGTTGTAATCCAGTGCTCAAACCACTACATCATGCTGGCTCCCATGACAGATCAGCTTTACTGAGATGGAGGTAAGGGGACTGCTCCTAAGGACTGGAGCACAGCTTTGACACAGCTTCTGGTCTCTTAAGATGTGTGTGTCATTTAAACAGCATACCTCCAAAGTGACTTGAAGCAGTTAATTTGGCCTGTCTGTTCGGGTCCTAGGTAACCTTTTCCCTAACACCTCTCTCAGCACAATGAAAATATTTTCCTTCTTCATTTCTTTGTATCTGGAAGCTGCTACAAATGCTGGAACAGGGCTTGAAAAATGGTAAGACACTTTGTTGACATATGCTTATTAATTATTATTATTGTTGTTGTTATTATTATTGTTGTTGTTGTTGTTGTCAACATTTTCATAGAGCACTGTAGGATTTGCACTGCGCTTTACATAGCAAAAATCATAATGAAATAAGAATAAAAACCTGTCAAACGGTGTACAGTCTAAAACATCAATAATGCATTTGAGTCACAAAGAGTGCCTCCCTTTTTGAATTTTTGGTGGAGCTGGATCCAGAGGGGCCCTTCATGAGCTGAAGACTTCTTCCCCATATAGAGGAGGGCCTTTTTATTCATATATTTTCTTTGACTTACAAGAGAATCATGTGAAAAAAATGAAGAAAAATCCAGGGGGGAAAAACCACAGCTTTCTGACATACTAAAGAATATGAAATTTATTGTGGCAGTAACATAATTCAAGGAAATTTGTAGAGACATCTTGAACTCCTGAATCACATTATAATGCCGGTAGATGTCAAAGCCCATGAACAGTTACAATGCACTTTTGCATCTTCTTCCTCATTCACCCCACTGAATAGAAGAAATATCAATCAGAGTTTAACATTTCATCATAAGATCTTCATTCAAAATGTAAAAAACAAGATTCCAACTCTGCTGTCCCATTCATTCATCCAAATCCTTTCATTTTGTCACTCCCCTTCTGCCTCTTGGGTTTCTGTGTGACATGTTTCTCTTTTGTTTCATCTAATAAGCTCTGATGCCTTGTGCTTTTGTTAGATCAGTCACCACCTATTCAGCTGCATTAGGCTCCATCTCGTACTCACTTCAGTTTTTATTATGCTTTCAGAATGCCTCATTAAATTATGTCTGTGTATCTGTGAAATCCCATTCCATCACTGTGTGAATGGTGTAATGGTGGAGTTTAACATCCTTCTAATTAAAGATAGCAGGGGGCATCAATATCCCTTAAAGACAATAAGATTCATAGCACATGAAAGAAATGCTGAATAGTAAGGTTAAGCCATGATGGGGATGGCAGGGAGGAGGGATCTTTTTCAGATCTGCCATTTCTTTTCAGGCTGTTAATGTTCATTATGGCTACATAAATGGGAAAAAATTCAACAGATAGTTGTCTGTATCTTCAGGCCAGAAACTTCAACATTTGCTAAATTTCTCTCTCTAATTCAACTGTCAAGAAATGAGAGAGCAATTTTATATGCAGATCACCTTTGATCTTGAAAGATAAGCTCATGTAGATTATTAATGAGGGAGTTGTTAGTATTGATTTAATTATCATTTATCGGCCACCAACTCTGCACATTATATTTTACAGACAAACTGGCTTATACTTCAAATAGGCAACAGCTGCATTTGTTCATGACAATTAGTGGTGTTTTTTCTTGACAGAAACAGCCACACTCTCCCCCTCCTTTTCTAGTGTAGATATGAAGAGAATAGAAGGTTTTTAATAAATGGTTGTAATTAAGTGCAGTTTATCATTACCTCACAATCCTATACAGTGATTAACCATGGTTTGTTTGTTGAAACATGGCATCTTTGTAAAGCACAGCTTAATATTAACTTGTTTTGCACAAAACACAGTTGGGTCCAAATGGAATAGGCTGCAATACTCAAAAACGGATGTCAAAGCTTATGATTTGCTTAAAGCTGAACTGGAAGGGAGCGTATGAGTCTTGCTAAAGCATATTCTTCTCACAGTAAACCATGGTAACTCAGTGTATCACAGCCAAGGAATAAAACCAACAGAAAGAAGAGAGAAAAGACAACTATGGAGAGAGGATGGTGCAGATAAATGTAGTTACCATCACCTAAAATGTGCATGGGATTTTAAAAAGGTAAAACAACATCTATGAAAGAAACTGTGGCTTTTGAAGAGGTGGTTGTTGTTAACTGCGCCTGAGTCAATCTCGACTCATGGAGATCCTGTGGATGAGATCTCTCCAAGACCCTAGGTCTTCTATTGCTCTACTCAGGTCCTGCAGGCATAGGCCCATGGCCCCTCTGATTGAGTCCATCCATCTGGCATGTGGTCTTCCTCTCTTTCTATGACCTTCTACCCTTCTCAGTATTATTATCTTTTCTAATGAATTGTGCCTTTTCATGATGTGACCAAAGTACAACAGCCTCATCTTAGTCATCCTGGCTTCCATGGGCACCACATATATTTCACATTGCACATAGTTCTCTTGGAATTTACATCTCACAAGCTACAACTCACATACAGTAGCTGATGGAGAGGATCATGAGAGTCAAAGTCCAACAAACTCTGAAGGACCACAGTTGCTGACTTTTGATGTAGACTCTGACTTCAGACTGCAGATGGGAGCTTATGTGATGTAACAGCAGATAAATAAAGATGTCTACGTATAGAGAAACAGGATGTCAAGGCTATGATGAAAGCTTTTTTACCTAAATGAAAGGGATTTGTTCATGTTGCATGAAGAAGCACTCAGTAACTTAAGTTCTAAAAGAGAACCTGAAATGACACAGTACAAAGCAGTCCAATCACCTCACTTGCTATTTTACCAGAACTAGGCCATCAGGTAAAATGTGCAAATTACATTATCACAAGGCTCAGCAAAATGTCAGTGCCTTGCCTCTTAATCGGTGTGAGAGAGGTTCAGAGGGACTAATATTCTCAAACTGGATTAAGGTTTTCCCAAAAGCTAATAGGTTTGTAATGAGCTGGACTGTGGTAGCAACAGCTGCTCAGATTTGAGAATAAAAGAATGCTGGCTTTGTGGCAAGGGATCTGCTATTGATCAGCACAAGGTTAGGGGAACAGGAGGGGAGGGCAGATCTTCTTCTTTTGAACTCTCTTTCTCTCTCTCTCTCTCTCTCCGTGTGTGTGTGTGTGTGTGTGTGTGTGTGTGTGTGTGTTCTTTTCAATCTCACATTATCTAGTAGCAATAACAAAGGCCAGCCCCATCACACAAGCTGCTCTCTGCAGGATTGCACTTGTTGAAAATTAATAGCATGCACGTACTTGCATCACTTCAGAGTCTTCCACCATTTCTTTGCAACTGGCTTCATTGTGGCCCCACAAAATACAACAGATGGGTCTCCAGACCTACTGGTGAAGGGAAGAGAGCCCCTTTCCCTGAGCTACCATCTGAGTCTCACCCCTCATCCATAGCCTTGTGGAAATTAGCATCTGAAGAGCACAGATTCCTCAGCACGTGCTTCCAATAAATATTTTGAGAGGAGTAGGTAGGAAAGGAGTCACAACACATAATGCCAAACAGAAAAGCCCAGCCAACTGACTGAAGAATATGTCTACCATTTAAATATACCATAGTCCTGGGCATAATAAAAATGGAACAGGTCGAGGTTTTCCTCCATCCATTTGTCACATGCCAGTTCACTCAATCCAATTCAAAAATATTAAATTAAAAAAATTATGGCCATGGGGGCTGCTATCAGGTGAGAAAGGACAAGGAAGGAAACAGAGTCAGTACTACCCCTGTGCTTTTAAACAGTAGTATAATCCTTGGAAGGAAGACTGCCAGGGAATACCAGGTGCTGTAGGCCAATGGTACTCGAAGTGGTGGTCCATGAGACATCAGTTGCCAGTTCTTAGCAATTTCCATGAAACAAGAAACACAGCTACAGCAAATGGACACAAATATCATGAGGAGATGTCATTGGGGAAAACAATTGCTGGTTCTCCATGTAAGAGCTTGGGATGCACAATAGTAGGCTTTATTGAGAGGAAAGCAACAACAAACCTCCTCAGAATAAATATTGCCAATAAAACTCTAGGATAGGATTGTTGGAGTTTGTTGGCCTTTGAATCACATAACAACAACAAAAGAACAAATCACAAATCCTACTTCAATAGCCACTTTTCCCCATTACAGCAAGAAGTGAAGGCTGTTATAAATGGTGGAGGAAGACCATTTTTAAAAGACAAAGGGCCTGAACAGACAGGTCAAAATAAAGCTGCTTTGGGTCACTTCGGAGGTATGCTGTTTAAATGACACACACATCTTAAGAGGCCAGAAGATGCGCCAAAGCTGTGCTCCAGTCCTTCAGACAGGAGTGTGGCTTTAGCATGGCTTCCAGCCTCTTAGAACACATGCAGCATTTAAACAGCAAACTTCCAACGTGGCCAGAAGTAGCTTTATTTTGGCCTGTCTGTTTCGGGTCCAAAAATCCTATTGGGGTGCCACTCCTAGGGGATAAAGAAAGACTAGAAAATGTAACTTTATATGAGATTTTAATGTTAGCAATAAAACTAGAGGATTTGAATGTTTAACAGTTGTAATACTGATAAAATACTTTGACTATAACTCCTGATTTTTTTTAAGGTAATGCTCAGTGAAAAACCGTCGCGTTACAGAGAGCCCAAGAAGGGCGCTCTGCTGCCACTGCCGTTTGCTACATCCAGGAACCGCAGCAGACAAACCGCATGGTTCCTGGGTGCAGCAAGAAAGAAGTGCTGAAATGGCGCTTCTTTCTGCGACCTGGAAGTGGCGCCGCGAGGCGCTAGTCATGCACTCACGGCGTCACTTCCGTCGCACAACGTCCGGACGCTATGCGTCCGCAACGTCAAAATGGCACCCCCCCGTGTGGACGGGTGCCGCCATTTTGTACGGACTCAGTCCGTATTAGGGTTGAGGGGCGTCCGGAAGGGACACCCCTTCTCAACCCTAACACGCCCCTTCCTAACCCTAACACGCCCCTTCAGCGCATCTGTAACGCACCACAGTTTCTGAAATATGGCATGAGACTGGATATTGCACATGACTGGCAGGAGGGGAAAGAGAGAAAGGAATTTGGGACAGAAACTCAGATTTATTTATTTATTGCCCACAGTCTCTATACATTGGCTTTCTGGAAAGATTTCATTATGTTTTAAAATGTATTTTGCTTTTGAAGTGAACATCACATGGAGAATGAACAACTTGTTTGTCTTCACGGAAATTTGTTTCAGTAATAAGCACACAGAAACAGAGGATTCAGGTGGCTTACCCCTCGTGGCAGAATACTGTGTAAAAAGCGTTTGGAGTTTCTAAAGATTACTCCTTTTATGCTGTAAATGCCAACAGGGACAGCAACAAAAGCATGAAAAAAAGAAATAAATAAAAACATACAGGTTGGGGGGACAGGTTGAAAAGTAAGCTTGCAAAATTAAAGGAAAGCATATACTAAAAAAGGTACACATAACATTTTTTTTCATAAGGATGATGAACAATGCAGAGAGATTATGTGTACTGCATATCTTTCATTCTAGCTGTGTAGTGCAGAGTGGTTCACTAAAATGTGTATTACATCACCTACAAAGGGTCATCCCCTTGGATCCTGTGCTGGAAAAAAGGCAGGATGTTAAATAAACAAACAAACAAACAAACAAACTATGGAGATTATTGCACATGACTATCCCCAATGAGACAGCCATGTGTTTAACCATCAATGATGGATCGTACCGCATTTCCGTGTGGCCAGGTCGTAGGCAGCCTATATGCAACCCACAGTTTTTCAAGCTTATCCTGTGGCTTTTCAAGAACAGGAAAATCCCATTCTTGAAAAGCCATGGGATAAGCTTGACAAGCTGTGGGTTGCATACAGGCTGCCTACGGGGAAATGTGGTAAGATCCCCCATTGACTATTAAACACACATCTATCATGGGCAATAATCTCCTATATGTTCTCCTTTCTTTAAAAGTGAGGAGAGGTAAGAATGGTTTAGCAATGGAACCAGGAACCCATTGCCTAGAGAGATGGTGGGAGGTCTCCTTCTCTGGTCATCTTCAGAAAGAGGCTAGACAGCTACTAGTTGTGAATGCTTTAGCTGGAGGTCCTGCAGTGATCGGGGGCTTGGACTGATTCCATGAAGAGAAAGTAATTGAAGAAGCATATACTATCATTTTCTTTCTCTTTTAAGAGTGGATAAGCATGGAATTCCATGTCCTCCCAAATTAAAGTGATGACATATTTGAAAAACTGAAAATCCTAGTCTGCAGCAAATTGGGACAGAAAGTGCAGCTGCTTTGCTAAGGGCTCCAGCAAGGGATATAAACCTGGCTTTTTCACACACACACACACACACACACACATATATATATATATATATATATATCTCCAGGTGGCCTTGAATTGCTATCACTACAATAAAATACTAGTTTAGCCTTACCACTGAACACAAATGTGCCAGTGAAGAATTTATAGGTTCAGTATCACCTCGTAGCATTTTGGGTAGGAAAGCAACAGAGGAAAATAAAGAAAGGGGATTGCCTAATATTAAATAGCACAAAATAAAATTAAAACTGAATTTCTAGGGAGATCTTATCATTTTCCATCTCACATTCATCTGAAATATCTTTGCTGGTTCCTTAAAACAATCCATCACCACTTCTCTGTCCCTCAGAAACCATTCCTGAGTAACACAATACTATACCTGTGAACTGTGGCCCTGGACACACTGGCCTGAAAAGTCAGGACATAGCATCCTCATGACACATGCCCAACCATGTCCCCCCAGGGTACCCTGATGCCATGTGCCACTCCACATGGCACGTGGCATCAGGGTGCACCTCTAGTTCTGGATCCATGCGACACAGCACTGAATGCATGCCACATAGACACGGCTCCTTTTTGCACCCTCAAAAGGCTGGATCAGGGCTGTGGCATGAAGTTGCTGTGGCCCCGATCTGGCTAGGAAAGGGCACTTTCTGGCTGGAGGCCACTATGAAATTTAATTCCATGTAAGCATGGACAGGATAATATACTTAGTTTTCCAGGACGACTCACCTATTCATTGTATGTAGCATTACAATAAGATGTCCTTTTTTTGGCTGGTTTATTTTTTTCAATGCATGCTTTAAATTGTTTTTAATGTGATTGATAGTTTAATTACATTTTAATGATAATATATAGACTTTTCTTACCATGTTGTATTCATTTTAAATTGTAACCCTTCTTGGTATCTCTGGGAATACTTCTCGAGTATATCTGGGGTTCTGGGATAAAGGCAGGATTTAATAAAGTGAATGAATGTACAACAGATTTTTTTAAAAACCTCCGTCAGCAGTACAGCTTGTAGTGTCAGATACAATAGCAGAAACCATTTGTTGAAATCTTACAGAAAGTCAGCCACTCTTTCAGAGCAGACATATAGAACGATTCAGTAATTTTCAAAGGAATGATGATATTTTATCATTGAGTGCCAGGGTGCTGTGGTAGTATTTTACAATGTAGCTAAATCCTTCTGAGGAAATGTATCATGCTCAGTCATTTTATTTTTAAAAATCAGTTCAAAAGTCATCAGTTAGCTTAGTGATATTTCAAAAACCCTTAGTTTATATTAACTGTATAAAATAAAAAAATTAATATAACTGACAATACAATCTTAGACCTCAGTTTTATACTACTTTCATTGACTTACCTCCACTTTACAGTTTTCTGGGAGAAAGGTCCCCAAAGCTTTCAAACAGATGAAGCTAAATTCTAAACTACACATTTTCATTTTAAAAAATCATTTATTTTATTTCTAAGACCTGTTACAGACTGCCAAAATAAAGCTGCTTTGGGTCTCTTTGGAGGTATGCTGTTTAATTGATGCATGCATCCTAAGAATCCAGAAGCTGCACCAAAGCTGTACTCCAGTGCTTAGGAATGGAGTGCGGCTTTGGTGCAACCTCCGGACTCTTAGGACCCATGCATCATTTAAATAGCATACCTCCAAAGAAACCTGAAGCAGCTTTATTTTGGCAGTCTGTAACAGGCCTAAGTCACCCTTCTCTATGGCCCGTTACAAACGGGCACCCTAGCACAGACTCAGTCCGTATTAGGGTTAGAAAGGGCCGTCTCTTCCAGATGCCCCTAACCCTAGTACAGACTGAGTCCGTATGAAATGGCGGTGGCCGTTCCACATGGCCACTGCCATCTTGACGTAGCGGACGGGCTGCGTCCGCATGTCACACCCCGGAAATGACGCCGCAAGTGAATGCTTCTGCACTTGCGGCGTCTCTTCCAGGGCGCAGCAAGGAGCACGATTTTCACGCTCCTTCTTTGCAGCGTCCGGGAACTGCGCTGTTTGGCTGCTGTGGTTCCCAGATACTGCAACCGGCGGCAGCAGCAGATCGCCACTTTTCGGCGGTCTGTAACCCGCCTTAGAGCGAGAGCCAAGCAGGCTCCAAAGAGAATCAATTAAAAAACCTTAACATTAAAAAATTTGAAGTAATTTAAAAATCCCCATTTTAAACAGTATTAAAAAGACCTACAATGGTTTAAAAAGATAAATAAAACATACATCTGAATAACCTTCCCTGCTAACACATTAAAAGACCGCTCAAATAAAAAGGTCTTTACCTGCAGATGAAAGGAAAACAGGGGTTGAGCCTAGCCTCCCATGAGAGGGAGTTCCAGAAGACAGGAGCAGCCACCAAGAAGGCTCTCTCTCATGTTCTCACCAAGGAAGCCTGCAATGTTGATGGGATCAAGAAAAAGCCTTCTCTTGTAGATCTGAGGACCACTGCAGGTTGGTATGGGGAGATACAGTTTTTTCGGATCCTAGGAATAATTAGGATGGAGCAATGGGAACTAATTAATTAATTAATTTGTTTTATTTATATACCGCTATTCCAAAGATCATAGCGGTGAACAGCAAGTAAGCTAAAGTGTTATGAAACTGCTTACAACCAGATAGCATAAATATCTTTGTGGATTAATTTAAGCCAGGTGCTGAACTTGAAGGCAAGATGGAAAAGTGCTCCTGCACTTTTCAAAGTTGAGCAGAAGAAAGTATTTCAGTAGATGTAGTTTGTTATGCAAGCCAACCTGCTCAAATTCTCTCTTCCACACAATGTGTTAAGGTATAGGAATTCCTTTCTAATTGGTCCTGATTTGCTTAAAGCTAATTGGCTCCAAAAGACAGTTTGTATGGTCCACCATGTGATTAAATATGATGAATATTTCTTAATATGATTTCCTGGGGGGAAATAACACTTTATTTTCTTTACTTAAAACTTTGTTGTTGTTGTTGTTGTTGTTGTTTTCATATCGGCTGTTATATCCTGCCCCATGCAAAAGGATAAATTGTACCTTATTTCTATTCATTAACTTGAAAACCCGAAATATTACAACACCAGAAAGATAGCAATTTTCTACTTACCTGGACCTTTGGTAATTTTATATCTTGACCACATATCTATCACTCCTTTCATCTGGATATGAATGGTACAATGCAAAGTACACTAATGATTTGTTCCACACCATTTAATACTTCGGTTCTAAAATCTCCAGTTTCCAGCAACTTCAAAAAGACTTCAGTTACATTCCTGATTACAAATGTTTTATTCTTAAAATTAACCAAGAGTTTAAAAGGAAAGTGCCATCCTTGCAAAGCTCCTTTCAGATGTTTGATTAGAAATCCTAAATCTTGTCCTCTCCAACAGAAACCAGAGACCATATATAGGGCTATGATTCTATTTTAACCGTCATGGCTATGGAATCCCAGGATTTGTTGTTTGGCCAGAAGCACCAGAGGAACTTCCTGTCTAAGAATTCACAAGACCTCTCCTTAAACTGCCAGTTTCAGGGTTACATCCCTTAGGAAGCTGCCACTGTAGTTAAAGTGGGATCACAGTACTATATTTGTGTAGTATGAAATGGCCCAAGGTGGCAACTGCCTCCAGTACTTCTGAGGGCAGCCAGATGGCTTACATCCTTGTAGTGTAGGCCATTTCTGTATAGTGTGGTATGGAATAATAATAATAATAATAATAATAATAATAATAATAATAATAATAATAATAATAATAATAAT
>NC_056522.1:183549635-183582542 GCF_019175285.1 Sceloporus undulatus
TTTTATTTATATACCACCCAATCACTGGGAATCCGAGCGGTTTACAACAGAGGGGATAATAGACGGTTCCCTGCCCTCAGGCTTACAATCTAAAAGACACGACACAAAAGGAGAAGGGAATGGTGGGGGGAGGGAATCAGGTCCAGTATTCTTCTCTCCCTCTGAGGCCTGGACCAAAGCAGATGGACCGGAGGGAGGGCTCTTCTTCTTCAGGCTAGCCCTGATGGAGCTGGGCCAGCCTATTCTCTCCCTCACAGGCTGAAGGATGACAATTATGGAGAGAGGGGCCTCTTTCTTCAGGCTAGCCCCTGATGGAACTGGGCCAGCCTTCTCTCTCCCTCAGAGGCCGAAAGATGACAGTTAGGGAGGGAGGAGCCTCCTTCTTCAGGCCAGCCCCTGATGGTACTGGGCCAGCCTACTCTCTCCCTCAGAGGAAGAAGGCCAATGGAGGGTGACACCAAGAGTTACCACAGTAGATGACTTGAACACTAGTGATGGTACTGGGCAGACTAGTCTTCACTCATTTTTCTTCTCTCCCCAGTTGGTGGATGGATGACAGGAGCTTTACCAGTGGTGGGCAACAAACTGTAGCAGCTGTCTTTGAAGTTAGAATTGCAGGTGAGAATTGAGAACTACGGATCAACCTACTTCTCTCACACTGGCTCACATGTCTCCCAGTTTCAGGAATGTTCCTCACATCTCCCGAAATTCTCATGTGTTCAGTTCTTACAGCAGATACTTTCAGGTTCAGTTAATGACTTTGGACTGATGCAGGGTGCAAACCGAAAACTCTGTCAACGTATTTTTAGGAGTGTTGTAGTTGAGTATCCCTGCATGGCAAAATCCAGCTCTGTGATTCTACAGGATGAAATGCTGAATTAGGGATAATATGTCAGGATGTTAACATCTTTTAGGGAAAGATGGAGAGTACATAGATCTGTTAAGAGGGAGACTCCTAGAGATTATGCAGAAAAATCTCTAGTCTAGACTGTCCCACTAAGACCTAAGGTGTATCCACACTGCGCACAGTAGTTTGATATCACTTTAACTGCCTTGGCCCCATCCTAGGGAATCCTGGGATATGTAAGTGTTTTGAGGAACTTTGACTTTTCTAGTGAAAACCCTGACCCCAAATTATAGCACTAGAGCCTTCCATCATAGAATGCTAAGTACTTCATGAAACTAGAAATCCCAGGATTCTATTGGATGGAACCATGGTAGCCACCCATGGGATATAATTGTATAGTGTAGATTCACTGTTTCTTCAGAAGCACAAAAGGGTAAGGAAACAGTATTTCAGTTACATACATGAAAAGTTTACTTGTTACATCTGAATATACAGTTTTTCTCATCTCCATCTAACTTGAAAACAGTTTCAGGTAGAAGAGCAATATGCAGTTGTGAGTCTCCGCCACCTTATTGGGCATGGAGATGACTTGAGTTCTTGAAGGCTATGCCAGCAGAGCATACCTTTTGGCTGATTCTACCAGGCACATTGTTAAGCTACAAGTATGGGCCTGGAAGGCAGACTGTGTGTCTGTCATTTAAGGACCAGCCTGTATGTGTACAGATTGATGTGTCATCAGAAGGCTTGGCCAGTAAGAATATAATACTTTCTTTGTCTCATTCTCACATCCAAGGACAAATTATTTCAAAAGTTTTCTCTCTACTGAGCAAGATTATCAGAAATGACACCATTTTTTCTCAATTTTTTTTGCACTTTTGGGTTTTTGCACATAATGATTTGTTGTTGTTGTTTTAAAACAATATGCAGAAAGCAATGTATTATGCACAAAATAAACTATTTTCTGTGCAAAAACCACTGAGGATTTCCAGGAAGGACTATTTGTACAAACACATTTTTAGCCCCCAAAATCCTGAAATGTGAAAAATCTTTCAAGAGGCAACCCACAATATTACAAGCTGGAGAAATTCACATTCCAAGCATGCATCTGCACTGTAGAAATAATGTCGTTTGACACTGCTTTAACTGCCAAGGCTCCATGCTATGGAATCCTGGAGTTTTGGAGTTTGTTGTAGCACAGAGAAGGCTAAATATTTCACAACTACAAATCCCAGAATTCTTTAGCATTGAATCATGGTAATTAAAGTAGTATCAAACTTCATTAATTCTGCAATACAAATTCAGCCCAAATTACCTAAACATCAGTCTTGGTGATATTATTAAATTTATCTAAACTACAGATTAAAAAACGTGCATTGTTCTAGGTGTGCTTGGATTTTATTTTCCATCAGCCCAGCCAGTGATTTTGGATGATAGGGTGGGAGCTCAATATGTGGAGGGCTACAGGTTCCCCATCCCAAACTCTGACAAGAATCCTGCAAAGTATTCTAGGCTGAAGAGTAGCCCAGACCATCTAGTATGTATCGCCAGATTCTGGCTCAACCTCCAGACTTCCTCTCTCTCTCTCGGATCTTGCTTATCTTCCTGTTTTGCTGAGTAGCTCTCAGTCTTGCATTATGACTGGGGTGATTCAAAATATGTTACATGGAACAATGTAGCATCATGCTCTCTTTTGAGTCCAAGACTTATGTGTATCCTAAGCTGCCTTCTTTTGAAATCAGAGGTTGTGTAGGATCAAGAAAAGTTACTTTTAGGTTTCGCAATTCCCCAGCTATATGGTCAGTGGCTTCTGGGAAGTATTGTCCAAACTTACCTTTTCTGCACTTTGGATCTAGATCTGAAAGGAATAAAGCTCACCTGGTCTTTGCCAGACTACTTCATACTTAAAGAAGACCAACTGAAATAGGATTTGGTTAACTTAACCATAACTAAATTATGCCCCACTGATTTCAATTGGTCTGATCTAAAAATGACTAAGTATGGAGTCAATCCAGACATTAGGAGAGAGGGAAAAAATGTCTGTACTATGAAGACCAGATGTCATAAAAATGGATGCATACTTCTGGGTGCAGGACAAATATGTAATTCCCCTTTTGCAAATTCTGTGACTCACTGAATTACAGCTATGACCTGGTTCACAGGATCTTTGTAAATACCACCACGGCAGGTAAGTACACAACTTTTTATAGGATAACTTGTTGACTCAAGATCCTGGAGACATGGCTTTGTGCCAGAGAATCAAAGTAACCACAAATCGGATGAGCATGCCACCTTTTTCCCCTTTCTGGCAGAAGCCCTGTGCAATCCGACAGGCAGAAATCCAACAGGTACAGTTTCTCAACACACTTGTGGCAAAATGCCTGTTGGGTGTTTGCCTGTCACTCATACCCTCCTGAGAAATAAATGCCACCCGTATAGCTAATCCCTTTAAAAAAAAAAAACAATAACAAGGAGTTAAAGCTACTGTATGTCAAGGTGTGCTTTCATGAGGAACATGACAAGCAAGGCTCCTTTGGAGCTAAAAGAGGCCTCCCTCGGTGCCCCTCAGGCCACTTTTATCTTGCTCTGATGCTGAAACAGATCCCCTTCACTTGAATGCCTGCAATGGTGTCAAATATAATGGCAGTGCCTGCTTGGCTTCATGGTTGACTGACGTGCATTTCAGAGAAGCACATTCCACCTGAGGAGCCCATTTGCACAGCCGAGTGATCTAAACTTGAAAGCTAATTTCTGTAATTACCAAGTGTGATTGAACTCAGGCAAAACTTTTCATCGCCTGCATGGGATGGGAATTCTTGCCCCCATAACCGCTTAGCACTTGGGGGAGCTAAAAGAGGGGAGGCAGAGGAACTAATTGAAAGATATTTTACTGGTGAATTCCCCCCTTCCCTTAATTACATGATATTTAACAAATGGGAAAATCAGCATCCATAATTAGAGAGTTGACTGAGATGTTGAAGCCTTCACAAGATTGGTGTGCCAAACATAACACTACTTGAAATTTTATTCCGCCCTCCCTTATATAATGAAGTTTATGTTTTTTTCATGCAGGGGACATTTTATACTGTTGAGATAAAACTTTTCTTAAAAGACTAGAGGCTCCTTCCATAGTCAGATGCTCTGTATATCTGGTGTACTGCAACTCCTATCATCGCCAGACAGCTCGATGATACTTTGGGGATGATAAGAGCTATAGCTCAATAGCCTCATCTGGGGCTCATACACACTATACAATTATAGTGCTATTATTCTACTTTAACTGCCATAGTGCTATTATTCTACTTTAATTGCCATAGGTCCTTCCTATGGAATGCTGGGATTTGTAGTTTTGTCAGAGGCACCATGTGAGCTTACTGGCTTTCCAAAAATGCCCCTCCTAAACTTCACATCCCAGGATTTCTTGGGATGTTGCTATGGCAGTTAAAATAGAATGTAACTGCATAGTGCAAATGGGCCCTTCCTCAAATGACACCAAGCATCTAAAATGTGACTGGGAACCTGTGGCCCACCAGATGTGGTTGGGCTCCAGTTCTTATCTGGCCCATCCAGTCTGGGAAAAGGTAAGCAACTATGGGATTTTCAGTTTGACAATGTTCAGAAAAATGTTAAGTTCCCCACCCGGACTTAAAACATTCTCTACAATTTGGTTATTGTAAAAGTCACCATGTAGATATTTTAGGCCCTGCTGGTACTTATTAGCATCAAGAGCAGTCATACATTTTCCACCAGATCAGCATGTACACAAAATTCCATTTCACACATCTTAGTGACTAGACAAAACTAGGATTTTTCAGGGGTGTGCCATTCAGTAATACTGTTCACTGCATTGTTTAGGGGCACAGGATATGTCTACAGTGCATTTGGATACTGGCTTTGTCCTAGATATGCTACAAGATAACATAATCCTTATTGTTCACATACAGTACTCAACAATGAGGTAGGGCAGATCATTATGTGTTGGTGTTCTAGTGAGCAGCTGTAACACTTCATATATATGACCCCGCTGAGAAGTGCAGTACTGCAAGCCAAGAGTAAGCATTGCCATTGAAAAACCTATTCTAGCACATGAAAAGCTACACCTGCTGAAAATCTTTCTTTTGCAGAAGCATTAAAGAGGCAAGAGTCCTGTCATCTTTTCCTGCCAGCTACCCTACCCTACACACAGTGTGTATTTAGTTTCTTGATCACACTACTGTGTGACAAAATCTTAGGAGAATGGGGTAGAATGTATCAGTTGTTGTTTTTAGGTGCCTTCAAGTTGGCTCAGATTTATGGGCCTTATCCTAGGGTTTTCTTGGTGATACTTAGCCTTCATCTAAGGATGAGAGAGTGTATGACTTGCCCAAGTGAGTTTTGATGGCTGAGTGGATATTAAAAATCTTGTCTCTCAGAGTCCTAGTGTGACCCAAACAATGACACAACACTGGCAAGATACAGATTAGTAAATTACAATTTGTGAGACTACACAGTCGAAGGCACCAGATCCTGTCTGATCTTGGAAGCTGAGCAGGGTCAGCCCTGGTTAGTGCTTAGATGGGAGACCACCAATAGCAGGTGATATATACCATATTTCAGAGGAAAGAACTGACAAAACTACCTTTCAGTATTCCTTGCCTAAGAAAACCCTATGAAATTCATGGGCTCAACATAAGTCAACAGGTGATATGAAGGCACATACACACAGTTGATACCAAAGTTAGCACTTGGAAATATGAATGTGGAGTTATTCCTTTACTTGTTGTCAGCAATAAATTAAGAGTGAGAAAAGTGCAGATGATGTTGGATTGCAACTCCCATCACTCTCCTCCTTGGCTATGCTGAGCAAGACTGATCGGGGGTGCAGTCCAACAACATCTGGAGGACTTCACTTTGCCAATCTCTTCCTAAATCCTAATTGATTGAATTACTGTGAGCCTATTCAGTTTTAACAGAGAAGTTAAACCTACTTGGTCATACATATGAATGAGACTGTAGCTTTGCTACCATACTCATATCAGGACAGAGAATCTGAAGATCTTTTTGCCCATTTAAAAAAAAAATCTGAATAAATAAACTGAAGTTCAGATGTTGAGGATGCAATCTGGTGCCCATTTACCTGGGAGTAAGCCCCACCACATTTAACAGGATTTACTTTTGAGTCCATCTGCAATGAGTTTCTGTATGTACATTTAAAGTCAGTTATTGAAACTGAAACAAGGATAAAGCCAAACTGAGCCAACACCAAAACAAACTAATGTTCATTCCTGTTTCAACTGACAGTTATAAAAGGGCTCCCACAGCAATCATGATGCCAAAATCCAATGCTCACTTTTTAATGTCATTGAAGATCATCTTAAATATACAGCTGCACTTCAGCTGGTGTTTATTTGGAATGATTCTTTTGATTTCACCGGAGCTGTATCATGTTAAGCCCCAGCTCCAGTGGTTGCAGTAAGAGACTGAGAATTATGCCTTTGGGGTTTTACCCGAGCTTACCAATGACTCCCCATATCATTTGGATAGACAAGCAAGCTGTCTGTGCCACTCTTGGTTTGCTAAGCGTAGCATCTTTAGGCTTCAGCTCAAGCTATAATTACAAACAGCTTAAAAAGCAGTTGAGGGAAATTTGCCAGTCTGTGATGACCATAACAATATAGTCCTGTGCATATCTGCTCTAATATAAATCCTATTAAATTCAACGGGATGAACTCCAAAATAAGTGAGTACAGGAAAGGAGCTAAAGGCTGCAATTTTACCCATACTAAAGGTCACAATTCCACACAATGTATCATTTTTAAAGGTTTGCAACACCCCCAGCAACATCCCTGATATAAAGGGGGAAACACTTTTACATCAAGCCAGTCTGTCAAAGCAAGGATGGAAAGACTGAGATTAACAAGTGATCTAAAGTTGTGCTGAGGCTGCATCACTTTAGAGTACTGATGGGGAAGCCCCCATATGCTCCTCCGTACAACATAATACCCTCATACAGAAAACAAAAAACAAGTGCTCCAGTTAGCTTTGCACAGGACAGGGACATCTGGAATTCAAAAGAAGGTACTTCTCTGTTGCTAATGGGAGTTTAAATTATATTGTTGTTATTGTTGATGTGCATGTTCAAGTCATTTTCAACTTATGGAGACCCTAAGGCAAACCTATCATGGGGTTTTGTGGGACTGAGAGTGCATGACTCACCCAAGGTCACTGAGTGGACTTCTATGGCCAAGAAGGGAATCGAGCTGTGCTCTCCATAGTCCAACACTCAGACCACTACACCATGCTGACTTTCTTACCACCTTTTATTGCTTTTTGTCTTTAGTCCTCACATGGCCAATAATGAGAGAGGCCTCTGCCTGCCTTGAAATCCCTCCATACCATCTTAACTGACAATGAAGTTTATCAGACGAGGGACGAAACATTCTTGTCCTGTCCTTTTCCCATTCTCATAGCACAATCTCAAGAAAATTTTCATACAATGTCATGCTTATCTGCACATTATCCCATCCGGAAAGCTCGATTGCCCATGATCACGTGAAAAACTTTCAAATGACATTGTACAGATCCTGTCATTGTCCCATCATTGAAGCGGCACTGCCCGGCATTTTGCATTAACGGGAGTTTCTGTTAATTCAATGCTGCTTCAATGACGGGGCAATGGCGTTATGATCAGAAAGCCTTTCACGTTATCGCAGTCAGGGATGGGATAAGGATCGGGGAGCGATCCTGTCCTTATCTCATCCCTGTGTGTTAATCTCCAGTATCTTAGACATGTAGGCATATGACTCTAGCATCGTCACCATTTTTCTCCTATATGATTTTAACACCTTTGCCTGATGAAGAATCTATTTTATGCTTTGGAGTTAACCCGAAAAAGGCATTACTGCTTGTGGATTTTGGATTCTGTTGTATTTGCTACATGGCCAAACATGGTTACTCCTGAATAACCACACCACCACCACTTGAAATTAAAGAGTATACTCCTGACATATTTATTTTCTTGGTAATAGGATTTTTTTACTGTAGGAAGAGCATTCAGCCATATAAGCCCAACCCACCAGATGGATCAATCCAGGAACAACAAGCTCATCTCAGTGAAAGTCAGGTTAGAGGCAGATTACAAATTAAGCTGAGAGGGCAGGGGAAGGGAATAGATAGGTGGATCAGTGAATGAACAGAGTAGGAACCATAATAGTTGCACTCTGTCTTGTCCTCCAGTTGGTGTTGGACTCCAACTTCTATCAGCCTCCACAGTTGATATCAATATGACAACTAAACAAGAATGATGGGAGTTGTTGTCTACCATCATCTGGAAGGCCAGAGATTCCAGCCCCTCTGGTTCAGAGCAGTCTTCTAGGTTCACAGTGCTACTGTGCCCTTGTTCCATTAGGATTAACTATCAAGAGGGAATTTCAGTAGATGTAACCTGTTTTACCAATTTCCTCTTTAAGGCGGGAAACTTGTCTCTCTTTGTGCTTGGCTACTCCAAATCATGCCTTGATTCTCCGTGTTATCCAGCTAAGAAGGTCAGTCAAAATAAGCTGTAACTTGGAGAGAAGGAACATGTGGCCATCTAGATATAGTTCAGCTACCTCTCCTATCATGCCATCCAAAACTTATGCTGGTAAGGGCTAATGGAAGCTGTAATCCAACTTTATTTGTTTTTACAATGATGAAGGGATGGTGCATCAAATGTGGGTCAGGAGATCTTTAGAAGTCACTTCCTGCTTTACTTTTAAGAGCAACAAACCAGCATTTGCAGGTTTTTCTTCAGCTGCACCACAGAGGAGCCATTCCTAGATTTTTATTTTTAATCATAAAGGTATCAAATTGGGAGAGAGAGTGGTAACTCTACTCATCACTAAGAATTTAATAAGAACAAAAAGAAACTCATAGACAGTTAAGCTGGTCAAAATGGATTTTCCCTTCAAGTCCAATCCATCTGACCTTCACAGTGTATAATTCCCCACAGACTCTGAAAATGTCAGTGAGAAAAAGTGACATTTACAATCAAGACAGATCACACCACATCCAGTAGCTCCAGCATGGACATAAAAGCTGTTTCTGTACATGCTATGTAGAATCTCAAGCACTGCTAGAACACTGTTGGCATTGCTAAGGACCAAGACAAACAAAGTGGGTACATAGGTAAAAAATCAGCAGCCATCAAATAGCTGGCAGTCATAATGAAACTGGGCAGTGTGATGCTATTCCCCTTGCCAGAGTCAAATCCCCAGCTGGCTTCTACAGTTCTTGAAACTGAATATGTCAAGACTAACAAAATCATGCCCTCTTGGTTCATAACTTCCCCCTTAAGAACATTTTGTGTTCTTAAAAATGTGAAGATGCAAGAGATCCACCAAATCTGTGGCATAGAGTAGCCACATGAATAAGAAGACAGACTTTCTATATCATCAACACCTGTAGAGAATTTTAGCAAAGGTGGTCTGCCTGTCAAGGTGCACCTGTTGAAAGTAACACAAAAATATTAAAGGTACAGTTTGCTTACTTCCTTTCTTCCCCTTCAAGCTGGGCATACTCAGCCCCAACAGATTTTTTTTTGGTAGTGTCTCATGCTACTCTTACAGCATTTCTCTCTCTCTCTCTCTTTGGTATTGCTGCAAACCTTGAGATTCTCCCCTTTGTTTCCTGTGGATGATCATGTTTTCGCTCTGTAAGTGCAGTGGAATAACTGGACTAGTTATAAATAGGTTGGATCCCATTGCACATAATGGATCTTTGAGCCAATTTCATTCCCAGTCATGGAAAAGGTGGAGTACGAATAAAGTTATTTATTGGCAACAAATATAAAAGAAACAGACACACACCTTCATGCATACACTGGCCTGTTACAGACAGCCAAAATAAAGCTGCTTCGAGTCATAGCGGAAGTATGGTGTTTCAATGATGCATGCGTCCTAAGAGTCCAGAAGCCACACCAAAGCCACACTCCTGTCCTTAGGGCTGGAGCGTGGCTTTGGTGCATCTTCTGGACTCTTCTTAGGACACATGCATCATTGAAACACCATACCTCCACTGTGACTCGAAGCAGCTTTATTTTGGCTGTCTGTAACAGGCCACAGTAACAACAGCATTTGAGGTGAACAATATAACGAATGGGGTGTAAATCCAGGATAAGACAAATAACTTCATACAATATGCAACAGATTTTTAAAGCTTGCTGTCTCAAAATGTGACTGTGGGGTTTTTAAAGGGAAATTAGACAAATTCATCAAGGAAGGGAAGAGGTCTATCAGAGCCTACATAGCTATGAGGCAATATACCTGTAAGTATGAGTTGTGGGCTTCCCAGAAGCAAATAGCTGATCTGTCTTGGAAACAAGACACAAGCCAAGAGAAATTTCAGGCCTGATGCTTCAGAATTCTTATGACTTCCTGGTCCACTAGAACCTGCAGATCATCCCTGCCAAAATAAAAAGAAACAGGGATCTATATAAATGAAGCTTAGCAAGTTTTACAATAACATGCTACAGAGCTCATTATAGTCCTGCCGAAAGAAATTTGCTGTACTTGACACTTGAAGTGTGGGCAGGGCCAGCCCTAACATTATGTGCTATATCATTGATCAACACATTCTCTAGGAGATGGAGAGACTGATGAAATATTTGAGTTGTATGTACACCCTCCATGCTGCCTTGAGCCCCCAAACATGGTAATAACAACGACTACTAAAATTTGATTGGAGGGCATTTTGTCTTTTTTCTTAGACTGCAAACACATTTCTGGGATGTAAAGTCTGCGATGACTTCTAATTACAGACAAGGGGCCACTCACTTACAGTACTCTCCAAATATCCCTTAAATCATGGGAAGGATTTATGGGATCAAATGTTATTCAACTGCAACTCCCAACACTCCTCACTCTTAGCTATGCTATGGATACAGCTGCTGGGAGTTGTAGTCCATTTATAGCTGCAGAGTTGCCTTATTCCTTCTCCTTCCTTAAGGTCACTGATTAAATAGTCTGCAGAAGTCTCATGTCTTGGCTTTCTCAAGTATCGACGTCTATTTGAGTGATAACATTTTTGTTCCACCCTTCCTTGAAGGTGGTTAGGGAACTCATTTTTCATTCCTCTCATGGACATTGCAAGTCCTGTAAAGGAAGTTAGGCTGTTGGAGCTTGGAAAAAGTTCCTTTTTTGGACCTCAAGTTCTCAAATCCCCACTGGTCATGCTAGCTGTGAGATCTTGTGAGCTGTCTCCGTAAACTAATTCTTCCAAGTCCTGCAAGTGACTTGCCCCAATGCTAGATTCCAAGGAGTATTCAAAAACAGGCTCATTTGCTCAAAGTCTGCACAATTATTGGTGTGTTTGTTACTGAAATGTACCTTGATTGTATCAGCCCAGATATAGGTCTTCCAGTCGAGTAGGCATTCAGTCTATCGCTCAGCGTCACACACATTTGTAAGACCGTGATGAGGGTTATTATTATATTAATTTTCCTCTGTAGCAGGGGTGGGAAATCATGCATCTCTACAGATTTCCTCAAACTACAATTTAGCTATGCTGGGCAGGACTGATGGGAATCAGAGTCCAACAGCAATCTGGATTATTCTTGCCTCTGCATTATGGTTATTGTATGAGCCATATGAAACGTTCTGAGCAGTCAAAGAAAACTCAGACTTAGTAAACAGTGGCTTAGTACCATTATTAAAGTTGACAACTCACACACTGAAAATAAAAGCATGACAGGGCCTGTGTTGTTCCAGTTTAGAATAATTTATATTTCCACTGCCCAGGATCCTCCTTCCCAAATTATCATTTTGGACACCAGATGTTTCTCTCGGAAGTCCCACGGAAGGCAATCTGACTCACTTCCTAATGAGCATGTTTCATGGCACCATCTCCTTATATGATTAACTCCCACAGCTGCCTAAGACCCCACTACAGGTGCAAATTCCACAGCAGCTGCATTTGCAAACCAGGTTGGGGATCAGCCAAAGGAGAATACAGCCACTCAGAAAGAAATGCTTCCTTGCCATGCACTGCTTTCTTTTCCTCCTCGGTTTGGAAGAAACACTTGGGAAATCTCTCTAATTGCCAGAAAGTGTTTTCCCTCAATGATCTGCCATCACCCACAGATGTCACTCACTCTGTAAGATTCCAGGAAGGTGAATGCTGCTGCAGAGAAACCACCTTCACTGCAGAGAAAGTAACCCTTAAATACACATCCACACCCCTTTTTTCCTCCTCAGGGTGATGATTTGTCTTGAGACAATCATTTCCAGCACACACCTTCTTTTCCCAGTGTGATTATCTCCTCTCTCCCTTACACAGCCCTTTCCTCCAGCGATTGCTGCACATGAGCCAATCCTGTGCATGTTTATTTTACTCCCAAGTGAAGCCGTGTGGTGTAGTGGGCTGAGTATAGGATTCTGACTCTGGAGACCAGGATTTGAATCCCCACTCAGCCATGGAAACCCACTGGGTGACCTTAGGCAAGTCATATACTCTCAACCTCACAGGAAAGCAAAGGCAAATCCCCTCTGAAGAAGTTTGCCACAAAAACCCTATCCCAGGTTTTGCTTAGCCTCGCCATATGTCAGAAATCACAACGACAACAGTAACAAGGGCTGCAGAGGATTGCAGGCTTGTTACATTGCATCTCCTTCCCCAATGAAGATTCTGCTCTTGCTCCAATTCTGTGGTGTTAAATAAATAAATCTTGAATAAATTAAATTTATTGTGTTTGTTCATACAATGTATTTATTTATTACAGATAAAGAAAAATACCATCCTGACAAGTCTACAATAGTTAGCAAAGAGAGGGACTTTAAATCCTAAAAACACACACTTCTGTTCCCTGCTCCTGCAGATGAGATGGCTGCCAATTATAAGGTAAAGGCACTCTTAGCATGTTCAGAGATATTGACCTAAATCCAATTGCTAATCCCAATTACAGCCGATCCACTGAATCCACCAGATTCACATAAGTATCGATTTACCATTCAGCATTAGATTGTTTGGGTCTACTATGTCTAGGAATACCTATTGAGTACAAGCCATGTCTCTATTATTAATGGCTATGAAAGCAGACATACAGCAGAGGTTTCATACACTCATTTCTAGCACACCAGCCTGTTTTATCATTCCTCTGTTTTACCCTCATGCACACATCTTTCTTCCATACAAGAGAGATACCTTAAACAGATACAGGTTCTCCCAAACACAGTTACCAAAAGAATATAATTTTCTCAAGCAGCTTTACATCAGTACTTCTTAAAGTGCCTAATGTAGAGAACCAGCAGGGTGGTTTTTCCTCCCCAAATGTTGCCAGGGACTAGTAGCACCGTTTTGTGCTCCACTGACTACAAACCATTTATTTCCTGGAAACTCACCCCAGATGCCAGCAGATAGTTGGAACTGGCATCCCACAGACCGCCACTTTGAAGCGTATTGTTCTATAGGATTATCTGGTTTAGTGTCTGCATGCTTACTTCACGCTAGCTAACACACTGGGATTTATCTTTTCGTCTTTCAGTGCTGTGCTCATTAATAAAATATATGGTGAACAGAATAGCACTACTCTCAGCCAAAGCCATTGTCTTTTCATCCATCTACCCCCTCCTATTCCCCCTCCTAAAGATGCTTTGGACACCTTGCAGCCTTGCAAAGATAAAGGAGGATGAAGAAGAGATTAATTCTTTCTCTCTGGGGCAAAAGCACCATTTTCCACTGAGATAAGTAACATGTGAGAGCCAGTGTATTACAGTGTTGCAAGTTGGACTCTAGGAGGCCAGAGTTCGAATCCCAACTCAGCTAAGGAAAGGCGTTGGGTGACCCTGGGCAAGAAGAAGGCAACTGCAAACCTCTTCAGAATAAATCTTGCAAAGAAATCCCTAGAATAAATTGCCATAGGTCACAGTCAACTTGAAGGCACACAAATTAGCTTGTCTCTGGGGCTGCTCTGTTTCAGAAACCAAGGCGAAAGAGAGTACCTTGATTAAATTCTCATTCAGGCGAAACAAATCTTCTAACTCAAAAATGAATTGAGTCCAGAGGTTTCCTTGACATGCTGGATTTCTATGTGCAAGAATCAATGGAGCATTTTTATGTCCATTTCCATACCTGGGACTTTGGATTTCTGCAGGTAAGAGCCTTGAATTGCAAAGGAGTGATGCCATACAGCAACAGCAAGAGGGCTTTAAGCTCCTTGCGAGCATCTACACTGTAGAAATAATGCAGTTTAATTGCCATGGCAACAGAATCCTGGCATTTATAGTTTTGTGAGGCACCAGCACTCTTTTCTTGTTGTTGTTGTGTGCCTTCAAGTCATTTTTGCTTTACGGTGATCGTAAGACGAGCCTATAATGGTGTTTTCTTGGCAAGATTTCTCCATAGAGGATTTGCTATTGCCTATCCCTGAGGCTGTGAGCATGTGACTTACCCAAAGTGACCCAGTAGGTTTCATGACCCAGCCAGAAATGGAACCCTGGTCTCCAGAGTCGAAGTTTAACACCCGAACCACTATGTCACGTTGGCTCTTTGACATGGCAAGCTAAGGACCCAGTGAAACTGCAAATCAGATGGAGCTACAGCACTGAAAATGGTGTCAAAGGGCCCGCACAGACAGGCCAAAATAAAGCTGCTTCGGGTCACTTTGAAGGTATGCTGTTTAAATCTTCGGGTCATTTTGGAGGTATGCTGTTTAAATGACACATGCATCTTAAGAGGCCAGAAGCTGCGCCAAAGCTACGCTCCATCCTTAGGAGTGGAGCATAGCTTTGGTACCTCTTTGGATACATGCATCATTTAAACAGCACACCTCCAAAGTGAGCCAACGCAGCTTTATTTTGACCTGTCTGTTTGGGCTCAAACTTATTTCTACAGTATGTTGAGCACCTTTGAGACTAACTGAAAGAAAGACTTGGCAGCATGAGCTTTCGTAGAATTCAGTCTGTGTCCTCAGATGCATTTGATGGAGTGGAAGCCAGGTACAGGCATATGTCTATAGTGTGTAGATGCACCCCAGGAGTAAGCCACACCAAAACAGAGGGGCTTATTGCTGAGCATCAGGGCAGAGGCTGGCAGTGTTAAGCCTCTCATCTGTCTTTTCAGGGCCAAAGCAATGATGATGGAGCCTGCTGGCAATTTCTCCTGTCATGCCAGCAGGCGACTTCCACTGCCTCCTGTCTGCCAGAGCAGCAGATTTCACCAGGCAAAAGTGGCCTAACAGCACAAGTGGAGGAGGGCTAAGGCAGGGGGGCTTTCTGGAAGTATCTCTCTATGGAGAAAAGCACTCTGTGTGTATGCTGTGTTACTCTTTCCACCCAGGTATCCTCACCGCAAAGAAGGACAAGGCCCCGCAAAACATAGGATGTCCTAGAAAAAAAATGTAGGGCATGGCCAAACAAAAGCAATAAACACTTATCTATTTATCTATTTTAAATGTTTATTATTTTAAACTGTATTTGATGTGGGTATTTAGTTAAGGTAAGGGATAAGGGGGTGAAATTTTAGTCCCGTTACGTATTTGTTTATGTGTTTTTGTAAAGCGTCTTGATCCTTTGGAAAGGCGGCATATAAATAAATTTATTATTATTATTATTATTCTATAAATGTAAATCCCTGCTTCTTAACGATGCTCAAGATTGAAGGCTGGAAATGTAGGGCATGCCCTGGAAAAGGAGGACCTCTGGTCACCCTCTTTCCACCTGCCTTGGACTTTTTGATCGAAGCATGCAGGGTGACCAGAAACACTGTCTGCCCTGTCCCTATTGCATCCAAGGACACAAGACCCCTCTTTCCCCTGCCTCTGTGTACCCCAGCATGTGGCCAAGGGCTCCTATTACCAAGGCCCTGGAGCCCAGGGTTCGAATCCTGGCTTGGCCATGGAACCCCACTGAGGGGACCCTTGGGCAAGTCACACTCTCTCAGCCTCCTCAGGGGAAAGCAGGGGCAAACCTCCTCTGGGCCAGTCTTGCCAAGAAAACCCCATGATAGGGTAAGAAATAAGGAGGAGGAGGATGCCTAAAAATGCTGCCCATTTTGAGACCAGTCTGTAGAGAGCTCTTATGACACCTTGGAGACTCACTGAAAGAAAGAAGTTGGCAACAGGAGCTTTCCTAGCCTTTAATAATAATAATAATAATAATAATAATAATAATGAGAGAGTGTGTGTGTATGCTCTTGGAGCACCTTTGAGCCTCAGTGAAAGAAAGGGGCAGAAGTTTTCCTAGACTTATAGTAGTAATAAGGAAGAAGAAGACGAAGAAGAGACAGCTATTGGAGCACCTTTGAGCCTCACTGAAAGAAAGAAAGGGGCAGCAGGGGCTTTCCTAGACTTCAGTCTACTTCCTCAGGTGCATTTTTAAATAGAGAGGAAGTAGAATGGAGTCTATCTCTCTCTCTCTCTATTATTATTATTATTATTATTATAGTCTAGGAAAGCTTCTGCTGCCCCCTTCTTTCTTTCAGTGAGGCTCCAAGGTGCTCCAAGAGCTCTCTCTCATTCTCTCTCTCTTATTATTATTATTATTATTATTATTAGTCTAAAGCTCTCTCTCACTCTCTCTCTCTCTTATTATTATTATTATTATTATTATTAGTCTAAAGCTCTATCTCAAACTGCCTGGGGCCTAGGCAAGCTCCTGCTGCCCCCTTCTTTCTTTCTCTCAGTGAGTCTCCCAAGGTGCCCCAAGAGCTCCCTACAGCCCTGGCTCTAGCTTTGAGCTGGAAGGAGGGGGCCTCAGGGTTGGCCCCCCTTCTGCCCCCCTCCCTCTTCTCTTCCTACTCTCCCTCCCTTCTTTCCCAATCCTCTGGGGACCAGGGGGCGGGGCCTCCCTCCCTCCTCCTTCATGAATATTAACGAAGAGGGCAGGCCCCTCCCTCCCTTTCCCTCCCTCCCCCTCCCCTTGGCCATGGGCGAGCCAGCTGAGAGGCAGTCACTTCTTCAGTGGGACTCACACAGGAGTGGGACTGGGTCTCCCTCCTTCTCTGGCCTCTTTTTTTTTTCTCTTCCTTCCTTTCTTTCCCTCCTTTTCTTTTCTTTTCTCCCCTTCCCTTCCCTCCCTCTTGGCCTTCCTTCCCCCTCAGTCTTCTTTTCTCTCTCTCTCTGTCTGTCTTTTGTGCCCCATTGTTTCTCCCCTTTCTTCCTCAGGGGGGTCTATGTGGGAAGGGGGCTGGGGCAGGGGCCAGGTCCTTGTGCCCAGGAGGGCCAGGAAGGCGGGACACCCAGCCCAGGGAGACCTCCTCCTCCTCCTCCAACAGCAACAGCAGCAGAAGAATCAAAAGAAAAGGGAGAAAGGAAAGGGAAAGAAAGGGGGAGGGAGAGAAGAGAAGAGAGGGCGAATAAAAGGAGGCTGGGCTGCTCTGCAGGGAAGAGCAGCGCTTGCAAAGCCCCAAGGCAAGGAGAAGCAGCCCTTGGAGGCAAGGCAAGGCAGGGATGCAGCTCGCCCAGGCGCCCCCGACGCCCCTCGCCAGCCTCAGCCTCCTCCTCCTCCTCGCTTGGACACTCCAGGTAAGGCCCCTCTCCTTCCTTCCTTCCTTCCTCTCTCTTTCTTTCCTTCCTTTGTGGCTAGGGGTTTTTCTAGGCAAGATTGCTTCTCCCTTGAGGCTGAGAGAGTGTGACTCCTTTGCCCAAGGTGGGGATGCCTGCGCAGCCAGAGGCAGGATTCGAACCCTGCTCTCCAGAGTTCAAGGCTCAAGCCCCAGCGCAAAGGGGCTCCAAGATCTCTCCACGGACTGATTCTACAGACTGTTATTGCCTTTGAGGAGTAGTAGTAGTAATAATAATAATAATAATATACATTTGAGGAAGGAGACTGGAGCCTAGGGGCCCCAAGATCTCGCCACATACAGATTCTACAGACTGTTATTACCTTTGAATAATAGTCATAATAATAGTAATAATATGCATCTGAGGAAGGAGACTGAAGCACAGGGAAGCTCCTGCTGGCAACTTCTTTCTTTCACTCAGTCTCCAAAGGGGCTACAAGAGCTCTCTGCATACTGTTTCTACAGACTATTATTACCTTTGGAGGATGATGATGATATGCATCTGGGGAAGGAAACTGAAGGCCAGGGAAGCTCCTGCTGCCAACTGCTTTCTTTCAGTTAGTTTCCAAAGGGACTCCAAGAGCTCTCTGCATACCAGTCCCTTGTAAAACCTATGCATCTGAGGAAGGAGACTGAAACCTAGGCAAGCTCTTGCTGCCAACTTGTTTCTTTCACTTATATTGTCTCAGAGGTGCTACAGGAGCTCTCTACAGACTGATTCTACAGACTTCAATATGGCTATGTCTTTGAATTTTACCTCTTGGGGGGGCAACTGGTTTTTTCTCTCTTCCCCTTTTACCTTTTGGGAATCGTGGAATATCTTCCATCACATTTTGTGTGTCTTCAGTTCTCATGTACCTCTTTTTTTTCTTCTTCTTCTTCTTCTGTACAAACCATGTACTAACATTTTGTTCCTCTCTTTTTCTCTTTCTTTCTCAATTTTTTTTCTTTTGGGGGGGTGCTTTTTAAAAACCAACCAACCAACAGGTGACTCTAGCGTCGGGCCAGTTCGAGTTTGAGATCCTGTCCATGCAAAATGTCAATGGCGAATTGCAAAATGGGAATTGCTGCGATGGGACCAGGAACCCAGCTGATCGCAAATGCACCCGAGATGAGTGTGACACTTACTTCAAAGTTTGCCTGAAGGAGTATCAGTCCCGGGTTACCTCTGGGGGCCCTTGCAGCTTTGGATCCGGATCTACCCCAGTCGTCGGTGGGAATATTTTCAACTTGAAATACAGTCGGAATAATGAAAGGAACCGAATTGTTCTCCCTTTCAGCTTTGCCTGGCCGGTGAGTGACTCTATGCTGAGGCATCTTGCTCTCCCTGTGTATGTGTGCCTTTCCCATGTGTGCGCCTTTCCCATGGCATAAGCTGGCTGTCCAGTGTTTGACTTCTCTCTGTCCAGCCCCAGAGAGCATGGATTTGGCAAGACTGGGGAGTGCACAAACTTTGGCCAGCTAGAGACTGGTGGCTGCTGATCTCTAGCTTAAGAATGGCAGCAAGGGAGCTGAAGTGGGATGGGCCCATTTCCATGTGTGTCTGCTGTGGAAACAGGTTGCAAGTCCCTTTTAAAATGAAAAGATCACAGGGTATTCTGATTTTTATTCATTTTTCTTCCTAAGTAGTTCTCATTCCCTGAGCAAAAAGCAAAGCAAGAAAGAAAGAAAGAAAGAAAGACCAGGAGGAAGGGTGTCTTTGAGGTCTCTGGGTGAAAATATGCTTGCCAGAAAAGGGAAGAATGCTAAAGGAGCTGTCTTGGTAATGCTTGATGGGATTTCCATGTGCTTTCCAGCGCTCACGAGGAGCCGCTCGATGCCAGGGTCTCTGAGAATCTTGTTTGCACATTTTAGAGGCACTGCAGTGTCCCTGGGAACTAGATAAAGACGGAAAAGGAGGCTTGGCTCTCCACTTTGTTGCTTTCCCGTTCCACCCACTGTCCACATGAGCATTAAGGGTTGCAAGAGAATTGGAACGAACGGTTGTATTTCTCAGGCCTTGGCTAAGGTAGCACCCCTGGACGCCTGAAAATAGGCATGCACTGTGGAAGGCTTGATCCTTACTATAGTTGATCTTTAGATTAGGCTCTGGAGAAGCATGGACTGTGTGTGAGGGGGTCTTCCAGTAGTTCATGCATCCTCGCAGTGGTTCATGCATTCTCGCATTTGTACGTTCCTGTCTTTATTTTTTGGATTTGGGGCCATTTTTCTGTAGAAACAAAAGTGGCATGAGGGTTGTTCCACAATATATCAGGGTTGGGTTGTCTCTTCAGCTGTGGAGACGGACAGCATCCTTCAGAATCCCAGCCAGGCATATGGAAGCTATCTGATATCCCTGTGAAGGATGTGGAGCAGTTGCAGATCCTAGTGGTGAGGATGGGCATTTTCTGATTATTTCAAACTAACTTGAGAGATGGGACATTCTGTGTTTATGGCTCTCTCTTTTTGAGGGTAAAGCGGTATTCCTTACCCACTTTGTTGCCTTCGGGAGGAGATGCAACTGTTGTACCCAAACACAAGACATCATTTTCTTATTGGCTCATGTTACTGAAGCGGAAAGGATTTGATGGGAGGGACTTCTAAGTCCCACCTCGCTTTTCTTGTGTGCTCTCTTTCTCGTTCAAAGCAGAAGCACCAATGCTAAGCCATGTGCTCTCCTACTGCCTCCTATCTGCCTGTGTAGCGAATGTCAGCTCCTTGTCTCTTCTATGGTTTTTTTTTGGGGGGGGGGGTTGGCTGCCCCTTTTTTCTCTTTTTTTAAAAGGGTGAAACCAAGTGCATGCATTTCAGGAGACAGCATTGCAGAGTTCAATTGTGGATTCCACAAAAGTATTCTCTGTATTCTCTGGAAGCCTTGTGATTCAGGGCTGCATGAAAAGAGATAAAAGTGTTATCAAATACACTATCAAAGGCATATTTAAAAATGTTTTTTGGGGAAAATGAGTAGTATTTGAAGTACTGCCAGCATCTGTCATATCTCTGTTAAAGGATTCAGTCTCTCCCCCTGTTTTCCCCACCTCTTTGAGGGGCAACGTCTTGGCACATAAATCTTTCTTGTCTATCAGGAATCTGATTATTCTTACATAGTCCAAACTGATTTGTGTTTCTGTGATGACAAGCAGGCTTTGAAAGGTTCCCTTGAAATCACTGCACTCCTATGTTTGCACACTTTGCAGTACAATCCTCTGTAGGTCTTTTGTGTACCTTCAAGTTGTTTCACACCAAAGGCAAACCTATCATAGGGTTTTCTTGCATATTTCTTCAGAGGGGGTTGCCATTCTCTGAGGCCGAGAGAGTGTGACTTACCCAAGATCACCCAGTAGGATTCCATGGCCAAACCAGGATTCAAATCCTAGTTTCCCATGCAACACTCAAACCACTACACCATGCTGGCTCTCTGTAGGTATACATGAAAGTAAATCCCACTGAGTTAATTGTAACTTATTCATAGGCCTGTTACAGACTGCCAAAATAAAGCTGCTTCGGGTCTCTTTGGAGATATGCTATTTAAATGATGCATGAGTCCTAAGAGTCTGGAGGTTGAGCCAAAGTCACACTCCATTCCTAAGCACTGGAGTGCAGCTTTGGTGCAGCTTTCAGATTCTTAGGATGCATGCATCATTTAAACAGCATACCTCCAAAGACCCGAAGCAGCTTTATTTTGGCAGTCTGTAACAGGCCTTAGATAAGTGGGGACAGAACTGGTGCCTGAACTTGAGTGCACACCTCACTTAAATCCAGTAGGGCTTGCTTAGGATTGCATCATTGTAAAACTGAGTTGCAGCTGTCCCTTCAAAATATTAATTCAATATTTAATTTTCTTCTTTTCTCCCTCCTTCTTGTCCCCCCGGGGGGGGACATTATCATCAGTTTGCCAGGTTTTTTTTTATTAGTATACCTTGTACCATAATAAAGCAATGTACATTTTGTCAAACATAATCCAAAAGACAATGTATCATTCTAGTTAAAAAAGCAAAGCAAAGCAAATAGACCTTAAACTAGCATACACAAATCAGCACTGTATGTGGTTTGTTGTCCTTGTGTGCCTTCAAGTCATATCTGGCGTGTGTTGACCCTTTCATAGGTTTTTCTTGGCACAATTTATTCAGAGGAAGTTTGCAATTTCTTTCCTCTTGGGGTGACAGAGTAGACTTGCCCAAGGTTACCCAGTGCATTTCCATGGCTGAGCAGAGATTTGAACCCTGATCTCCCTGAGTCTTAGTTCAACATTCAAACCACTGTAGTTGCTTGCCTGAGGTTAATGTGGAGGGAGATCCACCAGGCAGGTGCTGTGGCACACAATGCCCTTCTTCCTTGAGATGAACAAAGGAAACATGAGGCTCTTCTGTCTCTCTGATGGACACAGTGGGATGTACAAAAAGCCTTGTGGAAAGTGTGTGTGTCTTGTGAGTAAGACATGAGTCAGTCCCGTGTTGAACTCCTAGACAGGCCAGGTAGCTTCACCAGGTGTGTTTCTAAGCCAGCTGCCTGTTTATTCACTCCTAAAACTTTCAGCTACATCATTTAACACCACTGTGATGGGTGACTGGGAGAACAAAACAACAACAAAATACTATGGGTGATTTTAAGTTGGCACAACACACCTTCAACAAAATATCTGCTTCAAATAAAGGCAAGCATTTCAGAGACAGACCTGAGACACTTTCTGCAGGGCTTTATAGTGCTCCAAGGTTTTTTTTCTCCCCAGCCACTGGGGAAAATCTCTTGGCTGACCACACCTGTGTTTGTAATGTAGCTCTTGCTTCTGTTGCTACCTTCTTTCTGTTGAACAAGGGCTGCTGTCAAGGAACTTGGGCCAACTTGTATTTGGTATTGTCCCAGTCATCTGTGTGGCTGTCTAGCTAGAAAGAGAATTTGTCTACACAATTCATACAGTTGTGAACTTTGAATTGAGCTGTCGTTGCTCAGAAGGTTTGGTGCTGCTGAGACATCCAGACAAATTCTTGTGTTCCTTCATTTTTTATGGGTAGTCTCCACTTTGCAAACGAGATGTCCTTTAAAAGTTTCTGGAAGCTAGCAGAGAATAAAGATCTGTTCCATTCTTCTGTTGGAGCAATTCATACTGAAGTTAGAATTACCATGACTTCACTTTCTGTAATCTTGGAGGAGGCTTTCTATAATTTAGAATGAACCCATTTTAAGAAATGCCTTGCATCTGTTTCCCCAAAAGCTTTTTTCCATATAGCCTCAGATAGTTTTAATTCAGTCATCTTGGATAAATACACTTCTTTGTCTCCTTCTCTTTACCCTCACCCACAAAGAAAAATCCCAATACAGAATAGAACTGGAGAACCTACACTTTCTCCACCTATAAAAAATGGTTAGCTTTTGTTGGTTTTAGAAATAGGAGTGGGAACTTGGTTTGGCTTTGGACTTTTGTTATTAAAACTTCCCACTGCCTGGTCTGGGTTTTGATGTAACCCTTGTGAGTAATGGCTGAAAGATGGAGGGCCATAAATTTCCTTTTAAAAGTTTGGAAGTTTGAATAGGTTGCTAAGAAACAGGGCATCAGATGAGGTTGAGTGAAGTAAAGGAGCCATCCAAAAGACTGCACCTGCAGCAACAAAGACTAAAATGGTACAAGTGGAAATCCAGTTGTGTACTTAGTAAGCGTGACCAACACTTTAACTGACAGGTGTTCTCTGTTGCAGCATCTGCGCTGCAGAAATAATCCAGTTTTGACACCACTGGAGCCTACAGTTCCTAGGATTCCATAGCATGGAGCCATGGCAGTTAAAGTGGTGTCAAACCAGTTTATTTCTGCAATATGGATGTAGCCTATGTCATCATAAAATCCTTCAAAAACTCTTGTTCCCAACCTGAAGGAATCCCTCATTTTATTTGTTACCACTCGCACAGCAGTGTCCTATTACTTGAAACTGTCTGCCACACAATACACGTGGATTAATCCATGATCTGCTTTGACACTTTGAAATGGGTGAGCTGCCTTATTTCACTGAACTCAGACTGCTTTATGAAATGATGCTGAGCAGGAGATGCTTGCATCTTGAGGTGTTTTTCCCCCCAGTGAGCAAAGTTGGCAGCTTTTCCAGTGCGTTACTCAGCCTTGAGGTGGCTTTTCTTTTCTTGAAGAGTTTACAATAGCAGATTGCAAGGCTCCCTAATTTAGGGGCTAAATGCATCAGCCTGTTGGATGCCTAATGAAGTGATAAAATGCCTCAATTGCTCTGCTGCAAATTATAAAAATACAAGTTTCAAATTTCCTGTGTTTGTACACCCTTGGGGTAAGAGAGCCTAAGAACAGCCCACTGCTTAACTAGTTATGTTCCTTTTCCATAAGATTCTCCCAAGGGATTTGTTGCTAAGACTTATTTTGTTCTAGGATCTGCTTTGGAGGAAAACCAAAATCTTGCTGAGTTATGCTAGGCTTTCATTTGGAAGCAGCCTTTCCAAAAAAGAAAACCCTTTTGTCTATCGAAGGGTCTCTGACCCCGACCCCAGGAAGGCAGGGGGTGGGTGGGTGGGTGCTATCAGATTATCCTTCAGCCTGTGAATGCTCTCCCATTCGGACTTTGCAAGATTGGTCACTCAAATTAACTTCTGAGAGTAAAATTTGTGGCACCAAGCATAGAATTAATGGTGTCGTGAAAACCCGCCTTTGGGAAAAGAACCAAGGACATTGTGGGAAAGGTTGTGCAATGTGAAAATACTAATGGTATTTTTAATGAGAGAGAAACCACACTGGAGTAGATAATTGTTTGCATTAAGTATTTGAAAAGTAACCAAGTTTCCCAGTGTTGGGTTGCAGTTCATTGGGTGAGGCTAGTAATCCAAAGTGCATATACTTTTGTCATCTGACTGTGATACTAGCTTGAAATGGAGCTGGTGCTGTTGTTTTTTCCCCCTCTCTTCCCCGGTTGTGGTTCAGTGAAATCAAAGGAGCTAACTGCCAAGTTCTGTCAAGGCTTCATTGGAAAGAAGTGCTACTGTGTTTAATGGGAATTACTCACTTGTAGACTTTCTTAGAATGTATTCTACATAGGATTGTGTTTGGGGCCAAAACCTGAATAGTAGTAGTAGTGGTTTTTTTCTTCTTCTTCTAGTCCTGTTGGTTATCTTTGATAGTTCATAATTAGAGAATAAGTAAAGGCTGAGATTTCATCTATACACAATTAGGGAATAAAATTCAGGTGAGCATTTCTCTTGGGTGGGACTAAACCACTCTCAACTTTTATCGGGGGTTAAGTCAATGAACAACCTCTGCAGAAATAAAGAAAACTTGTGGTTTGAGAGGTACTGCTTTGTTCCATAGCCCATATAATATTTCACCATGCTGATATTGGAAAGTAAAATAGTGCTTCAGATGTTAAGGGCTTTACTGTGAGTTGAAAACTTCTTGACAGTTGAATTGGTGGACTCAGCAGTTTTCCAATGTATTTGGAAGGATGGAAGTGGATATATGCCTAGTTTAAGAGGTGCTGTATATAATATTATGCTCATAATGGCCCAGTATGCCCTGAAATGGTTAAAGGGGTTCCAATAAATTGTACCATGAGTCCCTTACTAATGTTTTCTGATTTTTCTTAACACTGAATGGGTATGGGGAAACCTTTTTTAAAAAAAGTCTTACTGGGTGCAAACCTGACTTTTTGCTTGGCTGGCTACTAGGTATTCTGTCCATTAACCTTGTCACCCTGCTTTAACTGGTGCATTTAATTATCAAAGCAATGCTTTAAACAGTTAGAGAGGCTAAATGCTGAGAATAGTGTAATCTTCTTGGTGCTGAGGGTTTTAAATTGACCACTGACATCCTGGCCAGCTTTCTGTATTTCCTTTTGGTCATAAGGGGGATGGGAAAAGACAAACTTGTAACCAGATAAGGCTTTTTGGTTTGTAAAGGTTACTGAGCCTGCTGCAGCTGAGACCTATTTAGAGAGGCAAAAGTCTAATGAAATGAGGTGCCACAGTTCCTTCTTTTTAAAAAAGTGCCAAACTTCCTTTTGTTTAAAGTTTTCCAGTTTGGTCATTAGAATAATTCTAGTCCGGCCACCCAGACGGAGGCACTGATGGCTAATATTAACCAATAACAATAGTGTGGCCATACTGACGGCAGGGAGGATTACAGGACATAATGGGGCCTATCCAAAAATAATGCTCATATGGGGCAAGCAACAGGAAGCAGCAGTAGACTCAGCATAGTTTGGCTCCCAGACAAACCATGGACTTGCTCCACACAATGGCAACTTCAGCACATCATGTATTCACAGGATAGTCATTATTCCATCAGGCTTGCCAGAACAGTGATCAGCTTGGTTTATTAGAGGGAAGCATACACACATACTCAGAAGGAGTAAGTGATGTCCTCTCTCAGGCTCTCTTTTTCCTGAGCTGCCCTGCAAGGGAAGAGAGGGAAGTTGTGCTCTTTGATTTCATTGTGCACTCATTTTAACAGTGAACAGGATCTTTGCTCCTTAATGCACTGAAGGGCAAGGCACATTCACTTAACTCTGATTTGAAGGAACAACAATGTGGCACAAATCCTGTAAGATTTTTGTTTTTCCCATAACTAATCTCTTTGCTTCCTGTAGTGACCAGTCGAGGTATTGGTGTCATTGTTTCCATACACAACCCCAGGTTCTCTATGCTCAAAGCCTCTAATGTGAACTCACAGCAGCAACAACAAAAAGCACAGAATGTTCAATAGTGTACGTGTTTGTAAATGTGTTTGTTTCTGTTCTTGTCTTCGAGAACTGAGGAGTCTGGAGGATTGCCAGCCGCATCATGTCTTAACCAAGATTGTTACCACATTCTTTGTTTTCAAATATGGCTGGGGCTACTCCAGGCAATACTAAGGGAGAGCCACTCTTAACCCACGCTGTTCTGCTTTGATGGTCACTGTGGGAATAGTATACTGGACTGGACAGGCCTTTGGTCTGATCCAACAAAACTCTTGAATTCATAAGGATGTTGTTGGCTGAGAAGCTGTTAAACCAATGCTCATGCTGCCCTGCACCCAGATTTCCACAGGGACTTTTCACAGCCTTGTCGATTTTGGAGGAGGAGGGCAAAAGGTATGTGGTACCTTTTTCTTTAGTGATGCTGATCTTCTTTAGTGATGTTGAAGGAGTTGACATGGGGCACTGGCCTAACAAGTTCTGCTTCACTGACTTGCTCTTCTGCCTCAAGCAAGTAATGGCACTGCCAGTTAAGACAGGGAGGGTGAGAAGGAGCTCTGCTTGAACCTCTCTCAGTACTGTTGTGTAGCTCTTGAGGGCTGGGTTTGACTGGTTGTGGTTCACCCCTGGCTTCTTTTGTCTTGCCAGAAACATGTGCAAAGTCAACATTGGCACTCTCTGCTGTACTTGTCAATTAACTGATTTTTGCACCTAGCACTGCTGTTTCTCTCCTCCCTGTGAGATAGCAGTGTGTGCATACAGGGCGTCCTCCCCAGAGGAGGCCTTTGAGGGAAAATCTTGTCCCATGGCAGTTGCCCAATCTATACCTTTCATCCACCAAAGCAGGGTGGATGTGGAGAAAGCCAGTCCACTCTTTGTCCATAAAATGCCATTGGAAATATGAACATGTCCCACATATTTGTTGTGGTTAATGAGTTAAAGGAGGAAGAAGTAGTTGCCATACTTTTCTCTGTGAAGTCTGAGAAAGTATAGTAGTTTTGAATGCAGCAGGAGCATATTGGCAAATAATGACCATATTTCCTTCTCCAAGGATATGGGGTTTGAGACTTCTTGTCGTCTTTTCTAATGTAGTCTTCTACTGAACTCTTTTCTACTGTACCTATTTCATCAAGGCAATATAGCTTGTCTCTGTCCACCACCACAGCAAACAGTAGATCTCTCTTGTTTTCTTACCCCAGTTATGTTGTTACTCTCTTACCCATTTCCAGCTACCCAACTGTTGGATTCCCAACAAATCCAGACTCCTTCACAGTTCGAAAAAGTTTCTTTTTTGGACTACCGTTCCACTGCCTATGCTAGCTGAGGCATTCTGGGAGCCATGGTCCAAACAGGCAACTTTTCCAAAGTTCTGTTCTAGACTATACATCTATTAAAAAACAGGGAAGATTCTTGTCTGAGTTTGGAAGCTAAGCAGAATCAGATCTGGTTAGTACTTGGATGGGAGAATGTCAAGGAATATCTAGTGATACAGTGTAGTCTGCACTTCAGAAAAAGGCAATGGCAAACTATCTTTGAGTATTCTTTGCTTAAGAAAACCTTGTGAAATTCATAGGGTTGTCATAAGTATACCTGTGTCACTTGCATACACACAAGGCACAAAATTGGGATGGAAAGCTCTTACATAGGAAAGGGTCTTCTCTTGTACTATTTTAATAAGCCTGAATGGTGGGAAAGATTTGCCAATATTCTACTGAGATGTTGCCTTTAAGAATAAGTACTTTGTAAAAACTTGGATCCAGGCATTGGCAAGCCTGGTTTGTGGGTGAGACAATCTTTCAAAGAGCTAGAAAATCAAGCTCTGCCACATCTTCACATTGTATCACTCAACATGGGCCAGACTTGAACCCGGGACCTTCAGATAAGAATCTGAGTTACAGTAAGCCATTATGGCTGTTGGAGGGGGGATACAAAACAAGGGTGAGGTGCGTGGGAACAAGAACCACAGTCAGCCAGACTCGGATTCAAGTCCTTGCTTTTCCCAGGCTCATGAAATGCAGTCAGGGCCACAAAGGTATGCACTAGTTATAGAAAGCGGGAATGTGTTTCCATACGATGACTTGACTTGAAAGAAAAGTTTAGTTTCAGATATTGGGGAGGGGAGTGCATTAGGACTGTTTTCAGTGAATGTCAATAACAGTTCTCATGCCCTTGAATTATTTCTGAGTTAGCTCATGTGTTTTTCCCTGCCTAAAATGGGTCACAGCACAATTTGGTTTGACTTGGCTTCAGTGAGGTGGCCAATGACAGCTTTTTGGAGATGTCTATTTTGGACATGTGGACAGTTTTCTCAAACACTTTTAGAAACTGTATCTTATCTATATCCATGCAGATGTTTCAAATCTTAGGCCAGGGTGGGCAGTTTATGGCTTTCCTGATGTTGCTAGACTACCACTTTGTTCAGCCCTCACCAGCTTAACCATTGTTGAGGAACCATGGGAATTGTAGTCCAACATTTGCAGAGCTATAACTTAACCACCCTTGTCACTACACCATCTGATCACCCCCACACTTAAAAGTTCCTCCATGCTTGAGAATGTGTAGTAGTTGCTGGAAATGGGGGTGGGGGGTTGATAATCCGTGTTTCGGAAAACTCATATAGAATTTTTACAGGGGTTGAAGGATTGCACCAATTTAAAAACATGTGTTGCCACTGCAGTCGTCTGCTAGGAGTAAGGAACTCACTGGCTTTTCACTCTGTTTCTACTTCTTTAGCCTTGACTCTGCTGCTACTGGGGTAGTTTTTGCATTGTTGCCCCCAACTTTGGGAACATCATATCCTGACTGTGGCAGCACTGCATGATGACTTTAATTTACCTTAGAAAGGACCCCTTTTAAGCCAATGAAAGCAGGTGGCATTTTACCTCCATCACATGACCCTGCTGGAAAGAGCAGTGGTGGGCCTCTTGGGTGCCCAAGAGACATTTTGGGTGAGGGGCTGCAGTTGGATAGCTTTGAGATCGTTGGTTTGTGTTTCTGGTGTATGTGGTGGGGAGTGAATGGGAATTAAATGGTGCTGCAAGAATAGTATGATGCTTTATCCATCACATCTTATTCTCAGGGGCAGGACAGTTTATTGGGAAGCAGATGCTTCTTGATCCAGGAAATACTTGCTAAAAAAAGTAGTGGACAATGGTTTTGTTGATTTTGTCAGCCATCTTTACCAGTTAACATGGTGCCAATTGCAGGTCTAGTTCTCCTTGTGCTTGGGCTCAACCAGTTCAGGCTGTACTTGTGGTCTCTTGTCATGGAACAGTCTTCTACACCAGAAGCAAGATGTCAGACATAAAAATCATATCTTGTGTTCTCCCAGCTAATACTCTTTGTGAGTGATATAGTTAGCCATTGAAACCACACATGTCTCTATCTGCAGCCTGAGCTGGTGCTTCCCAGACAACAAGTTAATGGCCACAGTAAGACCTAGCCAATCAGGGTGGCAGCATGTGTTAACCTTATATCATTGTCTGCCCTAATTTTTGATGTGTGGCACATGTATTTTTGGCTCAGAGTAGTCCCTCCATTCCCATACCTAAATGACAAGCTTGTATGGAGCCCTAGCCTTCTGGTCAAGGTTAGAGTTGCAACAGTAAATTGGGGGTGACTTTCTCTCCGTCTATCTTGCAACCCCCATAGCTTATTGCTGACTTGTTGCCTAGTACCTTGGTTTGATGGACTAAGATTCAAGATGTGGAATTCTTGTGTCTGACTGGTGTATTTATTCAAAGATGTGCAAAGGTCAGACATGGCATGGGAAAAATTAAGCCTCTGTGCTGTATGCATGCATTCCTTGGCTATCTTAATTGTTGATCTGTATAGAGTGGGGATTGATGCACACCTCTTAACCCTCTAACATCTTGGTGGTGTAGGGCTTTTAAAGCAGAAAAGTAAGAGCTTGGGTGTAGGAAGAGATTTCCCAGTTCCTAATAACTTGGGATAGAACAGACAACACAAAGGCTTTGACTGCACTGGAGGTTGAGTGTCCCTTTTTTACAAGTGGAAAGGATTGCTCAGAGAGAACTTTCCCTGGGCCAGTTAAGTTGACACAGTTCTCTTAAATTTGGGCTGCAATTAAAGATTGTCAAACCAGTTTTGAGATTGCTGATGAGAGACACTCTCACTGCAAGACAAAAACGGGATTAGTTGAAATAACCATTCTGGAGAAAGTGGCTTTGCTTGAGCTCTCAGATGTTTATTTGTTTAAACAAATAAACCAAACATGCGAGGGCAGATCTCTACAGTGTTGGAACGTGGTCACACAGGTGTGTAGTTACAGTAGCACTTGGAGTAAAGACTGTTGTGTTTTTTTTCTTCTTCTTCCCGTTTTCCTTTTCCCCTGGGGTGGGGTGTGCTAGTAAACAATGCTCCTAAGGATCCAGGATTGTTGCTGTGTGTTAAAACAGAATTATCATCTTCTTCTGCTGCTGAGACGATTATGCAAGCCTACAGTGAAAACATCCTCTTAACTGGAGGTAACATGAGTGACCATAATTGACTCTTTGTTTTTGTGCGGTAGGCTTCCAGCTTGCTCCAACATGTTGTGGCTTTCTGGATTGACATAGACTTGAGTGTTGCTGCAATTAATCCAAGGCGGAAGGGTGCCTTGACAGGTAGAACTGCTTACAAGTTAAGCAGGAATGTATATTTATCTTTTGGCTCTGGCATCGTGTGTTTTCAGTGTGTGTGCGTTCTCAAGTGGGGATGATATGAACAGAGAGTGTTTTGTTGTTGTTGTTGTTGTTTAAAATATACATGTGTATCTGAGACCCACAGAGAAGGCCTGCGAGATGGCGGTAAGGAAATATGTATGCTGTAATAATAATAATAAAGGTTTGGCCACTCATTGCAAGGTGGGGTGCAAGTCTCTGCTTGCCCAACGTTGCTTACTTTTCAAAGCATTTTCCCACAGTTATCAGTGAGCGAAATGGAATCCTTGTCTGCTTTCAATATGAAACATATTTAGGCAGCAGTCCAACACTGTGTCTATTTAAAAAAAAACCTCGACACTTTTTCTTATTCAGAGGCTGCATGCTGAGCGAAGTCGTGAGAAATGAATTTGCTTTTGACTTCTTTCTCTTTTTCTTTTTCCAAGCAGCCTTATGCCTACACCTTGCAGTTGTTTACTTTTCTTTCAGGAAAGCTGTTTGTTTCTGGTAATGCTTCAATCCCTTCTGCCACCCTTGGAAATGGATTGATAGCCAGTGCTAACAGTGTCATTAGGCGTAAGGCAAATTTAAATCTTTTGAGTCACACCTTTCTTTTTCATTGCCTACATTCGGAGTCTTGAATGTGATTTCATTCCTCCCACAGAGCTACGTTGACCTAACCACTTACCACTGGTCACTGCAATATTTGGCAGGCTGTTAATATGCAGACTTGTGAGATGACTGAGATCAGAATTGTGCTGTGTGTGTCTGTATATGTTTACCCAAATTTCTGTTCCTCATGATCTTGTAAAGATTTTGAACTTTTCAGCCACAAAAACATTCATTTAAGGTTTGCAGGACTTTAGGGCTTTCACAATGAATGGCCGTCTGTGCCTTTGTCTTTTTGTTTTGGCAAGATCACTCCAGGCAGCTAGTCTCAATGAATTGAGGGTGGGGGTGGGGGTAGAGAAAAAGACTGAAGTATGCTGGCTTGCTGGTTATATTCCCTGTGCAAGTCTGGGTTGGGATGACTTGGCATTCTACATGTGGGTTAGAAGGTGTAGCGACTTGTAGCATTCAACAATAGGCTTGGTATAGTATTCCTTGAACTATTCTGTGGAGGAGGTGTGTGAGGTCTTTCCACTGCTCTCTCATTTTTATTACTGATTTACCAGTTACATTTATAACATGCGATTCCTGAAGTGGGGATACATGCCTCTCCTCCTTTCCTTTATATTTTCATAACAACCCTGTGAGGTTGATTAGACAGATAGGTTGGCTCAAGGTCAGCTATTACAGTTCATGGCTCAGTTGGGCTTAGATCTCAACTTGCTCAGCGTCCAGTCCATCCACTGCATGCAACTGTCTCTCTTAAATAAAACACTATGAAGCAGATCAGTTTCTTTTTTGGAGAATTGTAGTGCTGAAATATATTAGGAGCAGGTTGTATATATGAAGAAGGTGAGATTTGTCCATGATCATATATTTATTTATTTAATACCCTTTTCAACTCAAGGTTAAAGAGAAGGTGGTTCTGCTAGAGTAGCTGGCATCCTTCCAGCCTGAATCCATTTGGCTTATGCTTTGCAATGATTAGTGAAATTTAGGATCCCTTAATTGCACAGCTTATTGGTCTCATAAGCATGTAGTAACCACTAGTTCCTTCATTTCTTTCCTCTTACAAGTATGTTTGAGATTTGCATGGCGAGGGGGGAGGAATGAGTTCCTTTTTTCCCTTTAAAACCTCCTTTATGCATTTCTCTCCCTCTTCCACACCCCTTCCCTTTGCAAATTCATCCCTTCTTTCCTTTTGTTATCTGATACTTGTGGGAGCTGCAATGCCTGTGCGCAGACAAAGTGTTCAAAGGGGTGCTGAAAACCTGAGTCTCCAGAGATTATGGTTCTGAACCTTGCCAGTACAATCCTAGCAACCTTGCTAGGCTTTCTCAATGAGAAATATTTCTATGTTGTGCAAAATATTAATCACACATACACTCACTCCTGGACCACTTTGTTCTCTTTGCAATGTGTTTAACTTGAACAACAACAACATAAACACCTTCTTATGTATGGCATCAAACAGTGGATGTTGAACTTCCTGGTTAAGTATGTAAGATGCATTAGTGATGACAAAGATAAGAGACCTTTCACCTTAAATTGCTCAGTCAGACTGGATAAGGTAGCTTAGTCAGACTGGATAAGGTAGCTTAGTCAGACTGGATAAGGTAGCTTA
>NC_056522.1:183582552-183635183 GCF_019175285.1 Sceloporus undulatus
AGCAGCTGCAAGAGGATCACATTTGTCTCGGCTATAATCTATTGCCTATTTATGTTTTAAAGCAGCAACAATTTTAAAGAAGATGCATGGTGGGCCTCTATAAAATTTGCATGTCAGAAATTAGGGTAGCAACTCTAACCAAGTTTCTTGTCATTACCATAATTTTTTTTTAAAAAAAATGCTAACGGATAACTTGTTACTGTCTTGCAGAGATCCTACACTTTGCTTGTTGAGGCCTGGGATTACAGTAACGACAGTGCTAGTAAGTATGACCTGTTTTAATTTATGTCTTAAAATTACTAAAAAGCAAGTTTATTGTTGTCAACTGCCCTTGAGTCGATTCCATGGCGACCCTGTGGATGAGACATCTCCAAGGCTGTGCATCCTCTACTGTTTACTTAGTTCCTGCTAAGTCGTACTTATGGCCTCCCTAACAGCGTCCATCCATCTAACATGTGGCCTCCCTCTCTTTCTACTTCCTTCCACCATTATTGTTTTTTCCTATGAGTCCTGCCTTCTCATGATGCATCTGAAGTATGACAGCCTCAGTAGTGATTTTTTTTTAAAAAAAACAGACTTTTTGTGAGAAGCACACTTCTTAGAGAAAAAAGACATGTGCCTCTGTGGGGTTTTTGGATCAGAACACTATGTACCAGGCCCTTGGTGGCAAAAGGGAGAATGATGTGGGTAGAACATATCTCTCTTGGCCTTAATTTCATACAGACAAATCCTTCCCAGAATTTCATGGCAAACCCTACTTAAATGGAGCCTCATCAGGGCAGGGGGCTACTGTCAAAGCCTAGGCTCGCCTAAAGAGAAGTGATATAGATTGAAGCCAAAGGTAGGGGAATGTGGACCCGAGGCTGCCCTCAGGAAAACCATGTGGTGGAAATCTAGGAAAAGAAGGGTATTTTATTCCACGAAAGAGACCCAGGAAGGAAAGGGAATGTCTTATTAAAACTACACAAAAAGCCATGCTTTGATTGAGTCCAGATTCCTTTTTCTCACAGTGGCCAACCCAGTTGCCTCATGGGTAGCCCACAGGATCCTACAGCAGCTTCCTCCCCAGCAACTGAGATCCAGGGACATACTACCTCCCAACTAGTGTCCATATAACACCATCCTCACAAAATTTTCCCATCCCTGTTTTACAGTTGTCCAAGTTGGCAGCCATTACGTCATCTTCTGGCAGTGAGTTTCTTTGAGCAACATGCCTTCCTCTTCTTTGTCCTGATTCTCCCAGCATTCAGTTTGAATGAATAGCCCTGAGTTTTAGTACTATGTGTTTTAGCATTATGAGAGAAGGATGCGGGAAGCTCCTTTCTCTCTCCCCAATGTTTCAGCTGAAGGTTCTCAAGGCTGTGGATGGTGGGCCTCCCACCCATGGATGACTCTGATCTTAAGACTTAACTTTAAGTAGTGAAATAATTGCCACTGTCTGTCATCTGTTCACAAATTAGCTTGCTGTAACCCTGCTGAGGAACATTAAAGGTGTCTATATTCCATAGAGGCCACCTAGAAGAAGTTTGACATACAGCTACTGTGGCTCCACTACAGTCATTTCTACAGATCATCTGGAATCTCAGTTTTTACCCAACCTTCTGTTTCTCAGAGAACTTCAACTCCACAAGCAATGAAGGCACACATGTCATTTGAAGTGTTCCCACAAGAGAGTAACTGGGGTGAACAAAGTGCAAGCCATCCTGCGTTCCTCACCTTTGACTGTGTTAACTAAGGCTACTGGGAGTTGCAGTCCAACAGGTCCACATGAGTCCCAGTGGGTGCTGCTTCTCAAAAATGCACTGAAAATGTATAAGTTATCTTTGTTTTTTGTATGCTCAGGAGACATTGTCCCACAGAAATCTTTTTATTTTTCCCCGTTGAAATGTATAGTTTCCACTTTATACATGTCATTCGCCCTTCCTTTGCATCAGCTCTTTAAAACCTTGTGCCCTCTTCCAAATAAGTTGGACTACAACTCCCATCTGGAAAGCACCAGGTTGATGAAAAGCTCCTGCACATGAACCCTCCTGGATTCCTGACTATGCAGTTGTCCTGTTGCACTTTATGGATATCCCAGTGGCTGATTACAAAGCTTCATGCTGCAGTAAGGAAAACTGGGTAAATCCCACAATGAGTGGCAGTGGGTGCCATTTGTGGTGGAAATGATTGTGTGGAGAGGTGTTGTCAGACTGCTCTCAAAACTTGGCAGTTCAGTGGTGGGAAGAAGGGGATGGTTTTTTTCCCCCTGTAGAGGCGACCTTAGCAGCATCTGCAGCCTCCCTTATTTTTCAGAAGTCAAGAATTCATGGGGAAGAGGAACCTTGGAGACCCTCTTTCTAATGTTGAAACTTCCACAGTGTGTTTGAGGCTTGCTGTGAGTGTTGCATCTTGGCTTGAATACAAAAGTAAATGGCTTTCTGAGGTTTGCTGTGCTGCTGCTCCTTTTTTCTGCCCTCCTTCTTTTAAAGCCTTAAATGTTAAATGGTGTATATGTCAGAATTGTTTACACTGAGTTGGATTGAAGTGCTTTCTCCAGACACCCTCACCTCCAGCTTTCAAAGATAAAAATGTCTAACTTTTTTTAGGTTGCTGTTTATAGCAGGCTCTGTAACCGAAGGTAGATGAAATCAATGTGGTTTGGCCAAAATTGTATAAATACTTACATTTAACAGAGCAGTTTTCCTGATGTGTATGAACTGCTTTGAGTCTTTGCCCTTGACCTTTAAAAGAGCCTTGTAAGACCAGTATTGCTATTAATCCCATATTATTGGAGTCAGCGGGTGGGTGGTAGTGCCTTCCCCATGGCCACCCTATGAATTCATAACAGAGATAAAATAAAAGGAATGGGAAGTCTCTAGCACAACCTTCCCTAGTCAGGCACCTTCCCAACATTTGGAACTACAACCTTCATCATTCCCAAGGGCTGTAGTCCGAAATTTGGAGAGCAGCAGTTTGAGGAAGGCTATTCAAATGCCTATGCTTTAACCACTGTGGTCCACACAGTTATCTGAAGCCTTAGGAAAGCATCACTGTATACCTTGTTAAGTGAATAAAATAAAAAGGGCACACTGTGTCTTGAGAACCAGGAACAGTGTCTATTCATTGTGATGTTCTTGTGCCTGTCATTTCCATCTATTAAGTCTTGATTTTTCTATTGCGAAGTCACTGTGGAAGATTCTCCCCTATGGAGAGTTTTCCGGATGGTGTATCCCAAGTGGACCCCATAAGGTGAACTTTTTATCTTGTTGTCCATTTTTCCATTAAAATTCTCTTCAGCCTTAAGATTCTTGTCACAATCTTGTTGCATAAGGTCCAGGAAGATTCCAACCAAGTATACTTTTCATGCACTGATGAGGCTCATATGTGGGCACAGATGCTTATGTCGGCCCCTTTCTGAACAATATATGAAAGCTAGGAAAATCTTTTACAGGTGTTGTTCAATTGGCTGTATTGGGAAATGCCTGCATTTGAAAGAAGCTCTTGTTTGCTGGAGAATCCCAGTTCTTTTCATTCAGAGTCTGTACTATCTCTCCTTTGAATAGATCTCATCTTTATTTCATGAAACTGAATTTCCAAGACTTCACAATGAATCCTTTATTTGTTCTAACATTCTGGAAGTAAAGCTGTCTTCCAACAAAATGTTAAAATGCATTTTCTCCCTGAAAAACATGTTTGACCAAGTTCAGATGTAGATTTGCACATGTTCATGATTAAACTTGCAATAGATTCAGTGTTGTATATTTTAATTTGATCACACTGATTACCCATCCAGTGAATACTTCCTCATTTCCTTAGTTTGTAACTTGTTTGCTGTTGGCAAACCTCTCATGTCTCATTGGATCTGGTGATGAATTAGAATACAGTTATCCTAGTTTTAGGTCTTACCTCATTTTTGAAGAACAGCATGGTTCAACTTCTATATGTTTTTATAGAAACTATACACACACACACACACACAGAGAGAGAGAGAGAGTGCTCTTTTTTAAGTGGATGCATGCTTTTTCTCATCTCCAGTTGTTATATTGGATGACAGATTAAATAGCAAACCACATTTTTTGCCAAGTACAAAGTTAACAATTAATCAGAGGCCTAAATCTCTCAAAGTACAGTATTAGTTTCCAAAATTGAATCAAGTAGAGAATCTTTGCTTGACCAGAATATGAAGACCTGTTTAGTTTGAGACCTTACTTCCAACAATGGTTAGCAAGAAGACCTCAAGCAAAAAATCAAGTCAACCTCCTCTTCCCTCATTTTATTATTTATTTATTTATTTATTTATTTATTTGCCAATCCTGGAAGAAAAGAAGTTTTGTTATTGCAAGGCATCCAATGCATATTTTTCTCTATGTGCTATTATGTTCAAACATGGCACGTGAATATCTTATTCTCGCTTACTAGTGTGATTGAACACAGGATTGGAACACCCTCTTTAAAACAGTGTGGGAGGAAATGTGTTTCCGTCTGTTGGCTGAAGAGAGGTGTATAATAAAGACTGTTGTTCTGAGTCCCTTATTCAGATGTGTGCATTGTTGGATGTACAGTCGGCCCTCCGTTTTCATGGGGAATCCATTCTCCATGTGAAAATTGAGACTCACGCATATTCAAGCCCCATAGGCTTGAATGGGTTGTGCCCCATTGAGGATAACAAAGGTCACCCCTCCGTGAGTAATCAAGAATACAGATCTCAAGTCCGCAAGAAAGGAGGGGCGACTGTATTAGTAGGTCAAATTGTTGGTAGGACTCATAAAAGCATAAGACCTGCTTGATCTAACTAAAGGTCTTGCTATTCCAGTATTCTCTTCTAATAGTGACTAGCCAGGTGCCTTCTTGGTAGCCCATAAGAAAGACATGAGCCCCATAGCACCTTCCTGCTCATAGTTCCTCAGTAACTGATGCTGAAAGAGCCATACTGCTCCTGATATTGAAGATCATGTGGGCCTATCATGTCTTCGTTGATAGCTTTCTCCACTGTGAAAGGAACAGTTTTGTGTTTTTCTCTTGGCTCAGTTTGATCACCTTTGCTTCTGCCATTAACCTTGCCTGCCTGCTACTGTTTTTCCCATTTGGGTGAATTTCAGATACTCAAAAGGTATGACTAGAGGTCTGCTAGTATGACCTCACAGACCTTTGGTTTGCTGCCAATATGACTGATACAGTACTTTGGTATGAAGATGGTATTGGGGATCTTTTTATATCTTGTTCCTGACTTCAGTCACTGATTCTGTAACGGCTCTTCCAGATTAGAGTAGATGGGACATTACCCTTAAATTTAGAAGCACTGCTTGCATATATTTGGACTTGTCATCTACATGGATCCAGGTAAAGGCTCTTTTGTCCTGAACAGTTATTTGTTGGCGTTTGTCATAGCAAGTGTTTCTGACCAAGCTGAGGTACTTGGTTGTGGACATTAGTGAAATTTTTTGGCTTTTTCAAAGCACCAGAGCCAACAGAATAGCAGCTGTGCTGGGGATTGTGGTATGGTAGGTGTGGTTACAGTTTTCCCCCATGAAGCATACCTTTCAGTCACAAGCAACAAAATACCACAAAAGGAACATCATTAGGCATCTTCAAACTGAAACTGAGGCAACATATTGTGAAAATGAGTGTTTTTGTTGTAGAGCACTTACCCAATAAACACAAAAATCCAGGTTCGTTTCCTGGGATCTCATGTTTAAAGGATTTTGGTAGTCAGGGTGCAAGAAACACCTGTTGGGAAAAAGGCAAATGTCTGAAAGTAGACAATAAGGGTTAAGTGGACCGGTGATCTTACTTAGTCTCTGGAAGCTGTCTGAAGTCTGAGGTGTCAATACGATTGAGTTAGAATGTATGCCGTGATTGAAATCTTATTGTGGATTCTGTGGATCTTGATTTTCAGCATCAGTAGGAATGGACTTGGGCATTAGCTTACCACAAAATATTCTCAGATATTGGACTCCAGGAGTATCATCCCCTCTTTCCGTACCCCCATTTGTTGACCCTTTGGATTCAGTTCTGATTCCCATGTAAATGATGAGAAGTAGGATGACTGTTTTCTCTCTAGGCTGACTGACTTTAGCGTTACCCTGTCTGCCGCCACGGGATTGCTAGTCATTAACCTTCCCTCTTTGTGGCCTAGTAATGGAAGGTTTGCAGAGTGCTGAACTAATTTCCTTTTGGTTAGGGTGTGCTGCCAGGGAAGGGAGGGGGGGCTGAGGGAATGAAGGATATGTGGAAAATATATCGACCACATCTGGTTACTAGAGTGTCTGTCTGCTTTTTCCTGTGTGGTTGCTAATAACTGGCTGGCAGTGTCACGTACAAGGGGGGCAGTGCATGTACACAGGTTCACCCCATTCTTTTGCTTTTTCCACAAGATCCTTCTTGATTTTGCCTGGACAGAGCATGGTCTGGAAACCTCAGTGCAAACAGAGCCCTGTGTGGCTATGACTGCAGTGGCAGCAGTAGCCTCTGGGGACTGGCATGCCAGCAGGAGCCTGGGAAAAGGGCTGGCTGCTGCTGATTGAATTGGCACACAGCCCATGGTTTGTGGCATGTTTTTGCAAGCATCATGATCCTCCATTCAGGGATGGTGTAAAGGAGCAGGGTGAACCTTTCAGGCTTACTTATGTGAATTTAGCCCTGCAAGTACTATGACTATAAAAAAGAGTACACAATGAAGGGGAATATTTCAGAGCAATCTTTGTGGTCAGATTTGTATTGTTGACCATGCTAGTATAAATATGCTATAGGTCTTTGAATATGAATATGAATAAATATGAAGGTCTTTAAATATATAGGTCCATGCCTTCTTGGCAAAGTAGATATGTGCCCCCCTCCCCATTGTATGGAGTTTCTTCCACTTCTTATATCAAAGGTGGCTTACATGTGAAACAAAATAGCTTCATTCTCTGCTGACACCTTTGTGTGAAAAGTTCTCCATTTGACAAACTAGAAATAAGCCATGTGTTGGACTGAATCTCCTGTCAGTGCCAGCCAGCATAGTCAGCTGTGAGGAATGATGGCCATTGCAGTCACACACCAGCAACACATTCCCCATCTTTGTATGAAAGCCCAGAGAGTCACTGTAGGCAGGATTGGACCAGAGAGACCAATTATGGTCAGGCCCAGTATAAAGCAGCTTTGCATATCCATGCATGGTTTTTATATAGGAAAAGTCACAAGAGGCTTTCACACCCTTAATTATTTTGCCTGAAAAGATGGGATAGCAGAAGGTTTGAAATAAGAGCAGAAAGAGAAATGAGTCAAAATGCTCTTTGAAGACTTTAGAGGTGGCTTGCTTTAAAGCACTGAAGTACATGCTTAAGCTGTTACATATGCTAATGAACCTTTAAGGATTGATAGTATGTCTGTGCATCTGCATTTGTTTATAAATTGTAATTCTGAAACGCATTAAAGCCATACAAAAATAAAGTCAGATTTGTTTGTGTGTATATATATATATATATATATATATATATATATAACAAAATAACCCCACTTTTCTAGCAGTTTGTTGCCATTCTGAATTGTATTTCATATTTCATATAACTGACCTTCCACAAACTTTATTATATCTGACTTCCCCCCCCCCCACCCATTCTCTCTCCCCCCACCACCACCTTCTGTCATTGCACACTGTCTGCAGGTAACTTTTAGCTATTTTATGACAGATTTTCATACTGCAGTCAAATACTACCAGAAAGCAAGTAGTAAGGCAGTGTCAGATCATTGAAGTCACAAGACTGGACTATAAAGTGAAATACCACAGATGTATACACAATGTTCCAAGCAAATGTGAAATCCAGAGTTTGGGGGGCATATTATTTAGCTTTGCAGGGCTTTCTTTAAACATTAGGAAGAACAGCCTGATGTGGGCCTCTGTTTTGAAAGGGAGCATGGAGGAAATCATTGTCGAAATTTTCTTTGACACACGTTTCCAGCACATTCTTGTACATGTCTATGCAGAAGTAAGCCCTATTGAGTTCAGTGGGACTTAACCCCCAGGTAGGTATGTGTACCAGGACTGCAAGCTGTTGTTTGAGCTCTGGCACCTGAAAAATGTAAATAATGTCATTGCTTTGTTCAAAAAGGATTGTGTCCCCTAGCAGCTTCTACCTGCTTGCCTGGAAAGTTTTGGACTTTGCCTGCCAAGAGCAAATAGGCTGTTGTAACAGTGCTACTACTGTATATGGCCTGAGGGCTTTAAAAGTACTGTACTCTTCCGAAGAAGGATGCCTGAATGTTTGGATGAGTTCTTACAGTGAAGTGCAGGGTATAATAACTAGAGAGGTCTGTTCATGTTCTTAGACATGCAGCTCCAGCTTTTAGGCCAAATTGCGAGGCCATCTGCCTGTTTGCTTGGCTGCCTGCCCCCCATATTCTGGGTTTCTTTCTATCTCTGACTTTAGACTGAGTATTCTCCATAAGAGTTGTTTTGGTCATGTTGACTCTGACTTCTGTTTGAATGTGCAGAAGGATATCAATTGTCAGAGCTAATAGAGCACAAGCAAGGAGAGGAGATAACATAAAACTATGAGAAGAATAAAGGTTTTATCCAACATTTCATGGGCAGTCTTCTCTTTTCTCCTGCTCTACCTCCTCAAAGCTGCTCCAGGTGGTTTTCCAACCCAAGGAAGCAGATACAGATGGGAATACTTGACAGAAAGAGAATGTGTTTCCTTAAGAGGGCCCATTCCCATGTTGGGCAGACACAGCTGGAATAAACATAGCATATCTTTCATTCACTAGATTTTAAGCCTACAGGAAGGACCAGTCTTATTTTTCAACAGTGCCTAAACCTCAGGACAGTTCCTAATTTATAGTTTAATGGGGGTAAATATTATCTAAGATTCCCACAAGCAAATGAGTCTTGCATAAGTAGCGCTCTAAGTGGTTTGGCTGTCTTGCTATGCAGCTAAATGAAGCTGTGCTTAAAACTCTTGTCTGTCTTACATAAGAAATAAATCCATGTCCACCAGTGGTTTCCTGCAGTGTGCAAACAAATTGGAAGATGTGAAATTAGTGCACAGGATTGCACACATGTAGCACATAGGAAAGCAAGCAGAGGGAATGAATGTGTCAAGCAGGTCTGAGCTTTGGAGATGGTCCTAATCTTATTTGGAAGCCACACACTTACCAACTTAATCAGAAACAGGGAACACGAGGCCCTCTAGATCTTTAAGTATTCTTCATATTCAGCCATATTGGCTAGGGACAGTGGGGAGCTGTAGTCCAACAACATCACTGGACTCTAATTCACTTGATTATTTTTTTTGTTTCAATCCTCCTGCATTAATCTGAACACTTTAGAATATGTTCTTTTTTCCTATTGATCTTTGTTTACTTTCTTTCCCTTTAGATGCAGATAGCATTATTGAGAAAGCATCTCACTCTGGTATGATCAACCCAAGCCGTCAGTGGCAGGTCTTGAAGCAAAATGCAGGGGTGGCCCATTTTGAATACCAAATCCGTGTCACTTGTGATGAACATTATTATGGTTTTGGCTGCAACAAGTTTTGTCGACCAAGAGATGACTTCTTTGGACACTATACCTGTGATCAGAATGGTAACAAAACATGTCTGGAAGGCTGGATGGGCCCTGACTGTAACAAAGGTTTGTGATTCCAACATTTTGTTTCCTTGGATGGGTATAGTATCTTTGTTCAGTGTGATCAGTTGAGGCTTACTGAAACATAACAGACTAAATAAACAACCAGATACTTGGAAAGATTTTCTTCTGCATCTCTGGACAAAGTTGGATTACACACACACACTTTAGACTCCCTTGCAAAATCCAAACCTCAGTGGCATGTTAGCTCATAAATTTGGGATGTAAATGTTAGATTATTTTGTTCTTGCATGTGAGAATCAAAAATTTAAGAAGATTTCTTCATGCTTAGGTGAGTTCTGAGTGTTTGGGGCGCATTTACTGAAAATTTCCTGGCATTTCAACAAAAAAATAATCATTCTTGACACAAGGAATTTGGGGGGGGGGGGGGGAAGAAAAACCCGACTTTTTTTAATTGCTGCTGCTCTGACAACAGGTTTTTTGTTTTCATTTCTTGTTGACATGTTGAGGCACCTTTCTCATCAGGTATGAGAACATTTATGAATATTCTTTGCAGCTCTATCACAAGATAAAATTAATGCAGGTATAAACATGAGAATTAACAAACACCACTGACAATATCAAAACAGACATTATTTCCTCAAAATAGTAAAATCAAAAACAATTGTAACTCAAACCATCAGAAGTCCCAGAATAAGATCAAGAAAAACAGATGAGCCTTGAAGGCTTTCCATTAAGCCTTTAGATTTAAAAGGCTTCAGTGTCAGTGCATTGCAGAGATTTGGAGTCACTGCAGAGAAGGCCCTCCTCATTTACTTTACAACTTGACACCTCTCAGATGTGGCAGGATGAGAAAAGCCATGTATGGATGATGACACTTTCAGGTCATGTGATCCCAGATAGATTTGAGACTCTGAAGGTTTAAAGATTTTATACTGGGCTTTTGAAACACAAGGCAATTGTTGAGCTGATGGAGTATAGATGTTGCATGCACCTTATACCTGGCATCCTCATTCTGTGCCATATTAGGTTTATGAACCATCCTTAAAGCTCTTCACAGCTTTCCACAAGGTTTAATGGACTTCAGTTAGTAGTGCATTCTGGAAACATGGAGTCCCTGTCACAACAAGCCCTCTTCATACATCACACTATAGGGATGGAAAGAATATTCAAAATATTTGAAGAATGGTTGGAAAAAGCATATCTCCAGTGTTGAGAAACCTTAATGAGAAGAATTCTGGACTGACAAAAATCTTCACATTTTGGCACGTAGTCTGTGCAAAATTTGCATGTGGCATAGTTGTGCACAGAATTATTGTTTTCCATGCAGAAAATGCTTTTTATGCAAAAATGCATTGGGCAAAATTTGTGAAGAGTCCCAAACAGCATAGTTTTCAAAGACTGTCTCACAGTAGAAAGAAAATTGTAAAATTATTTGTTGCTCCCTTTGAGAGGAAAATTAGCAAAGAATCACATAGCTATTATAGTGATCCTACCTACTTCTTTCCACTACCCATATCTCTCCATTGGGCTTAAAAACAGCCTTATCAAATTGTAAAGAAGAAATTGTGCGGGGAGAGTTTTCAATCTCCATGAAGTACAGCCTTCTTGCTGAATCTCCCACATTGTCTTTAGTAAGAAGCTCTTTTCAAATGTCATTGCTCCAGTGGGACAATACGGGAGCTTTTGTGTGTGTGTGTGTGTGTGTTTAACAAAGGGGGAGAAAGGGTAGTATGTATATGAGAAGTAGAATGGCTATGATTGCTTTCTCTTTGGCCTCCATCTATTTCAGGGGGCTTCAGCGACATCTGTCATGCACACTCTGGAAGGTTAACCACAATACAATATAGACTGTGTGGTGGTTCCCTTCCTCTACTCTGACACAACTTCATGTGGTCAAATGTGGTATAGGGAGAATCAGAACTTCTTTCTTTTAATATTGAGATTGCAAGTACAAAACACTTGATATTTCAGGTTTTGTTACCTCATGTTGACAGTGGTGCTTGGAAACAATAAACCCTGATGTGCATTCATTAATAATGTGTGCCCTGATTTCAGTGGAAGATTCATTTTAAAAAAACTGGTGCTTTATCAGAATGGCAGGACATGAAAATAATGGATCAGTTTAAATGGATAATTATTTTGGTTATACACTCACATACTGCATGAACACACATACGCGAACCGTCTTTTGTGAGAATGTTGAGAGGGGGAATGTTACAGGATACTAAAGGCTCTACATTTTAAAAACTGGTTTTAAGTAGTCTTTCTGTGCAAATACAAGGCCTTTGATCAGGATCATTATGTGATCCCATTTTTGTAGTTTGCTGGATTTACTGTCATGATGCATTGACTACCTCAGTTGCTTTTCCGGTAGACTTGATCCAAGGAGTAGTTTAAACCTTGGATTTGGTGGGATTATAGTACTAGCCAGAGATTAAAATGTTCCCACGAGGGTGAGAGTCCGGGAAAGGATCTGTGTTGTGCCATTCACCCACTTCTTAATTTCCCTCCCTTCTTTTCTGTTTGCAGCCATCTGTCGTCAAGGTTGCAGCCCCAAACATGGCACTTGCAAAATTCCAGGAGAGTGCAGGTAAACCAAACCAACCTTTTTTTTACTAGGGAAAATTGTTTGAATTAAACGCTAGGGAAGGACTAAGGCCTCACTCCTCCCTTCTACATTTCTAATGTTAAGTGCATGTTTTTCATGCCATTGTTGGTGAGGTAAAGTATAAATGTTTTGGAGACCTATCTTTGGGAAGCTTGCCTAAAAATGTCAGCGTTTGATAAATTTAGAGTATTGAGGCAAACAGACAAATGCATTGTGATTGTATAACAATGGGCTGCGACTACATTCTCTGTGCAACTTGGTGTATAATCTGCTGATCAAGGCATTTTCCTCGAGTAAATTTAATGACATTACTTCTTCCCTCCTTTCACCCCCTGCCCTCAGCTTTTCCCATCAATAGGCAAAAGTCAGCCATTCTTTAGAATAGGATTAATGCAGCCTCTTGGTTCCTCTGCTCTTGGGAGCCAGACTTCAGAGTGATGAGAGGTTAATAGCTGGGATGGAATCTTGTCTGTAGATACTGATGAAGGCCCAGTATTGCTGTTGTTCTTTGAAGTCTCTCCTCTGTTCTGGCGAACAGACAGAGGGGAAGAAATGGCTTGCCTGCAGCCAAGCACTAGAAGTGTTTCCTTTAGAAAGCTAAGAATCATGGTGTGTTCCTTCAATACTCTAGGAGTTGGATTTTTTATTTCCTTTTTTGGATTTAGGTAGGGTTGTTGGATAGCAGGGCTTTGTTTCTCCTTCTCTTCCTCCTCATCTTTTGATTAGGTCTTTCCGGATTGGCATAATGTTTGTCTCTCATGAATGAACTTCAAACACACCATGAAACCACCTCCATCCTTCCAGGGGCTCAAGTGCATAGGGCATGTTGTTGTTGTTAACAGCCATCTAGTTGTCCCCAGCCCATGACCTCCTTGATTGAATCTATCCATCTGGCATGTGGTATTCTTTTCTTTCTACTGCCCTCCACATTTCTTGGCATTATTGTCTTTTCATCATTATATGTCAAATGAGAGCCTGAGCCCCCTTGTGATGGGGGGGATGGCTGCACCACCACCATCAATTTTTCATGCTTCATAAAAGACTGACAACACTGAACATGGAAGTATCATAGAGCAGTTCCCCAGTTGGTCAATGAGAGGCTTCTGGCACAATGTTGTCCTCATCCTGTCCTGGGCCCAGTATCCAGGGCCCTTTCACCTTACACAGTTATGGTACTATGATTCCACTTTATCTGTCATGGTTCCAACTTGTGGAATCCAGGGATAGGGAGTTGAAGGAACTACAAATCCCAGGATTTGAAAGGCTGCAATCATGGCAATTAAAGTGGAATCATTTTCACCTGGTACACATTGGCCTACTATACATCTTCCAAAGGTAGAGGAGCCTGCCTGAAACCCCACAGTAGAACCACCAGGAGAGTCTGCTGTTGGTCCTGGCATAGGCATCCCTTTGTGTCAACATGGAGATAAGGAAGTGGATTTAGTATCCAGTGAGAAGTGGCCTGTGAAGGCCAAAGAGGTCTGCAATGAATCATGAGCTATAGACAAAAACTAGAGCATGTAGTCCCTGGATGTAGAGACACAGTAGGGTTGTGGGAAGAGATGAGTGAGTAGAGAGAAATGATAGCCCTCTAGATGCTCAGGCATTGATCTGGACTCATCTTGCCTTGGCTGAGCTTATACTTTTTCCCCTTTGGGGTGGAGGCTACAGTAATACACAGTCTGTACAGTCCCTGTTCATTTCTGTGGATGCAGCCTTTGTAAGGCAAAGGCATCAGAAGGATTTGGCCAGCAGTAGCAATGATTACAGTGGCACTTTCTTGCACGTGGTGAGAAATACTTACCCTGGCTGCTGCTGCCTTGTTATGTACTGGAAAGTGGGGGTTCAAATGGAACACATTATTCACATATCACAAAGAGGTTAAGGGAGATGCTTTCATGCCACAGCAGGGGGATGCACAGTGGGCATCACATGTTACACACTGCAGCAGGGGTGCACAACGTTCTCTCTCACAAAGATTACATTTAGTATCAGTTGTGGGGGGTAGTGTCAAGGGTCACACACAAAAACACACACACAGCTTCCAGCATGCAGTGATGGAGATGTTCAACCGTCTCTTTCCTCCATGCTGAGATTTGGGGATCCCAGGTGGGATGAAGAAGGCTGTCTCTTTGGATTGTAAGCTTGAGGGCAGGGAACTGTCAAATGAACAATCTGTAAGCCATCCTGAGAGCTTTTGTGGTTGAAGAACAGAGTATAAATACTCTAAATAAATAAATAATAATAAATAATAAAAGCCTCTCCCATTTCCTCACTGATCACCACTGAGACTGCTCCTGCTATCAGGACCAGGACAAGCTAGATCTTGTGAACCCAGGAACAATGTTCTCCCAGTAGCCCCCTCATCAGGGGAAAAGTGGGGGAGGGCATCCCTCCAGTTTTGTAGGTGCACAGGGATTGGCAGCAGGTTTCTGTGCACCACTATTCAAACATGTCTTTCCCTGACAGAATGCTCTCTTCTGACATATCCAGTTTTTTGAGTGAAGTTTGTGTCTGTGCTTTGTGTCTGTCCGGAGTCCTGAAAACAGAGCAGCTGTTGAGAGTTCTAGGCAGAGTCTGTCTTAACCAATGTGTTCCACTTCCAGATATATTGTGAGACTAGGTTCATACCACTGCAGAGAGACTGAGAGAGAGAGAGCAAAGTACCCTTTCTGCTATCACCCCCTTTCTCCCTCCGAGCTCAAAGTATGCACAATCTGATTCCAGAGAGAGCAAGAGCATGCAATCCCATGTGACCTGTGATTTTCCTGTGTGGTTTTTATACAGGTGGTCATGGGCCGTAAGTGGGTGCTGAATTACATTGTATCCTGAGCCCTGTCATGTGCATGCCATGTACAGTTATATGTTCAGGGAACTGGGCTTGGATGAGCCTCTTCTTTTCTCACTGGGTAATAAACCTGTGTTAGCTTGCTTCCTTCCCCCGACACCAGAGCCCTTGGTAAGCCATGAATCAGCCCTCAGACAATGGTAGTGTTAAAATCTGACACTCCCTAGCGCAGAAGAGCAGAGGGGCGTGGTGGGTTTCTGCAGTTTTCTCCTTTCTGTGCCACATCAGGCTGTAGTATTTATTTTTCCCTCGTTTTAGTTGGGCTGGATACCAAGAGGTGCCTGAGCCAGAGCTCCAGAAGATTTGTGCTTCTGTCATCCAGCTAGAAAGTGCCTTACGGGGGTTTGCCCACATTCTTTGCTAGCCAGAACAACAGGCTTTGTTTCCAGAATTCAAGCCTTACTGTGTCTCTCACCTCCCACTCACTGCCCAGACATGCACTAGTGCCCTTATTTACTTAAGGTGCAACTTTCCCACACTTCTCTTGCATAGTCCTCTAGTGGTTTAGCTGTCCTTCCTGATACCCCCAGCCTCAATTATCTTTTTGGACTCAGCGGAACAAGATTATAATTCTTTTTCCATTAAGTTAGGATGACTCATGGTCTGTTATGTTACAAATGCAACCATTTAAAAATAAAACACCAGCCAAAGCTGTTCTAAGATCTGAAACAATAATGCATAGAAGTCGCAGTCTCTCTCTCTCTCTCTCTCTCTCTCTCTCTCTCTCTCTCTCTGTCTCCCTCTCCCTCTGTCTCCCTCCCCCCCTCTCTCTCTGATTGATTTTGGAAGCAACTTGGAGCAGAAAGGGACTGTCTGATCAAATGAAAAATGGATTCCCGACCCTTTTTATAAGCCAGGTTTGCTTCACATGACAGGATGATGGCGTATGTTGTTAATGTGGAAAGACTTAATAATTTTTTCTGCTAATATTAGCACAGCTTGGCTTTTCTCAAATTGGCCATCACTTGTTCTTGGAACGGATCTATCAAGATGAGCTATGCCCAGCATTTTAAAAGTAAGGTCAGACTATTTTGGAGGCACGCTCTAAAGCTTGAAGAAAATTTATTTTTAAAGGAGTTCTGCTCCTCTCTTGGTCCAAGCCATGCATGCTGCAGAGGCTGCTGGAGCACTCTCGGCTTGTCTGTTCTGTAAGCTTTTGTTTGGCAACAACTTAATGCATGCAAAGAGTTCAGTGGAAGTTTGCTGGACTGAGAATGGAATCTCTTCTTTTTATGTCCTGTGTGGCTTCTGTAACAAAAAGGAGACCTCTGTTTCCTCTGACAAAGGAGGCTGCATAGTTTGGGCCTGGCATTTTTTTGCTTCATTTCTCTTTTTATCAGGAGCATCAAGACATCCAGAGGCTTTTGAACAGGTCTCTCCCTCAGAGTTGCTCTTAAAAATTAATTAGGGGAGTGGTTTGTCGTCTGAGGTTTTTGGAAGGAGAGTTAAACCTGGTTGCTTGCTGTGAGTGATTAGTCCTTTGAAAGATCCCTATCGCTTTTCCCATGACAAGGATTTGCTGGGCAGGGGAGGTCTTTGAAAATCAAAAGCCCTACTGACTTGGATGGAAAAGGTTTATTTTGATAAGTTAGGGCCAGCTTAGAGAGTAATTGCTGCTGATCGCTTGTTCCCAGGTCTCAGTAATGAAATGCACTTTCAGCTAACCCATGATTTCATGCTTCAAACTTTTTCACTTTTTTCCATCTTTGAAATATTATTGAACTTTAAAACAAGATGACAGTATCTCATCATGAAATATATTCATACCAGAGAGTTTTCTTTAAAGCCTCATGTTTGCTTTGCGAGAGTATGTGTGGGGGGAAGAGTCTGGATTTTTTTGTTTTATTTAGTTTTTAGATAATGGATTACTTTTGCCTGCTCTGTTATTATATCAGATTGGTTTCTTGCACCAAAATAATAATTTAGCTGAAGACATAAGCTCTTGAGCAAAACTTGAGATAAAATCATCTTGGATATGGATTTTCTGTGCTCAACTATATCTGGAGGAGAAAATTCCAGATAAAAATACTTTAAAAAATTAATAAAAATTAAATAACCAATTTAGTAATGGATATGCAGCTAAATGTTATCAAAATGGAAACAGTCGCATAACTTTAGTTGTCCTGTGACTGCTGTCACAGATGAATATCTCTTTCGTGGAAGAAGCTGCTCCTTTTTCTCCTAACATATGATGCTCATTGAACAAAAGGGGAAAAAAGCAATTCAGCAGCATGGTGAGGTGCTGTGTCAGGACAGCTTTAGTTAGCTGCTACTTGAGTTGTTTGTATTTCTGCTAAAGTGTCTTCAGGTCCTTAAATTCACGAGGATCCCTAGAGAATTGTTGCTCCTCCTGTCACTTTTTCTCCTCCCACACTTTTTTTAATAATCCATTTGTCAAAGCCCAGAGATTGATCTATAGTGTGCACCCACTCACTCTCACCCGGCCTCCATTTGTAGGCATTTCAGAATAGCCTAGTATTGTCTTCAATGGCACCACACTGGGCCTCCCAGAACAGTTATTCTTTTGTGAAAAGGCTGCCTTTAGAGACCTTGGTTAAAACTGTTTGTTTATAAGGAACCACCAAAATAGCCCTTGAAAAATTATCTTTAAATAGAAAATAAAAGTAAGGATTTGTAGTCTTTGTCTGTAGCGAAAGATAGAAAGAGAGAGAGAAATAATTGCAAGCTCTTGTTTCTTTGAAGGTGTCAGTATGGATGGCAAGGCCAATACTGTGACAAATGCATTCCACACCCGGGCTGTGTCCATGGCACTTGCAATGAACCGTGGCAGTGCCTCTGTGAAACCAACTGGGGTGGCCAATTCTGCAATAAAGGTAAGGCTGAAACCAACAGGAAGCCACGTGTGAAACATTAACTGCTGCTAAGCCTGATGGTGATTGGAGACTGGGGGTGAAAGATGCCCTGAGAATCAATTCTGCCCTTAACTTTGATTCTAGGTCTCAGATGTATGTCTATGGGTTGTTCAGCATTCTGTGCTTTGGTTGCTTTGCAGAGACGATAGAATATGTGCAAGGCAACTCTTGATCATTCTTCGGCTTGTGTTGCAGATCTCAATTATTGTGGCACCCACCCCCCTTGTCTGAACGGAGGTACTTGCAGCAACACTGGACCTGACAAATATCAGTGTTCCTGTCCAGAGGGCTACTCAGGACAAAATTGTGAAATTGGTAAGAACTTAAAGCATTTGCAATTTTTATCTTCAGGTACATGTTATTGGCTGCATATTTAGGTTGCATGCTGAGCAGAACATGACAGAATTAAAGGAGAAGAAAACAAAAACTTGTTTCCAATACTAGATAGTGATGTGTGGCCTTCAAAGTGTTTTTGTATTGCAACTCCCATCATTTGCCCTTATAATCCATGGTAGCTAGACCCAATGGTGAGTGCTTTCCAGTAACATCTAAAAGGTGCATCTCCCACCATCCCTTCCTATTGGCTATGCTAACTAAGGCTGATGGAAGTTTTCCTCCAGAAAAATTTGGTGGGGAGTTACATTTTTCCCCACGGTGCTGCAACAGCTGTTTGTTTAGGATTGAATTACTGTTGGATTTGCCCAATGCATTTTAGAAGAGGAAGAAAACCTTAGGGTATATAATTCCTGGTGGCAAGCACTGAATGTGAATAATGTCTGTGAAAAGTGGAAAAATGAACTCTGTTTTGAGTCCCTGAATGGTAGGAATGGCGGGTTGTCATGATGAGCGTTTGATATCTCTAGCCCATTGTCCTCCTCCAGATAATGCTTGGAGATGGATAATAGGGGGATGGCAGGAGCCGTGACAGTATTTGTCATCTTTACACACAATAACAAACAAACAAACAAAATAAACAGCTTCATTTATATATGACTTCATACTGAACTAACAGTGTCTAAGCGGTTTACAACTGTAAGCTGATTGCCCCAACAATCTGGCTACTCATTTTAGTGACCTTGGAAGGATGCAAGCCTGAGTCAAGGTTGAGCTCTTTTGCTGGTATTGAACTCGCAACCTTATGGTTTTGAGTGAGTGGCTGCAGTACAGGCATTTAACCACTGCGCCACCAGGGCTCATATAGAGGTAGTGGTTGTTTTCCAGTATTAGGCACAATGGTGTATCTTCCATCAGAGTCCAAATCCTGCCCCTCCTGAAGGCAGGAAATCTCAATGGCATGATAAAAGGGGTAGTTACTCATAGTGCTGGCCTTGGCTATGCTGAAAAGGGTTCTGTTCCCATTGCAGCTGAGCATGCCTGTCTTTCGGATCCTTGCCACAATGGAGGAAGCTGCCTTGAAACCTCTACAGGGTTTGAGTGTGTCTGTTCTCCAGGCTGGGCAGCACCAACATGCACACTTAGTAAGTTCATGTAAATTTCCACCTTAATAACTTTAAATCTCACTGAATGGATTTGCATGCATCTTGAGAACAGTATGGATTTCCAGGTGGCTTTTCATGGTGGCTCTTATAAGACTACCAGAAAAGCAGTACAACTTTCAGTTCTTTTTATTTTTTTAACTGTATGGTTTGCACACTGGATGTCCTAATACCTTTAAAATCCCACTATGCTACACAAACTGCTTGGCATGGTAGTCTATAATTCTGTAAAGTCTCAACTCTTCAGACTTGTACAGTGGGCCCTTGGTATCCACTGGGGATTAATTGCAGGACTACCCTTGGATAACAAAATCCATGGATGATCAAGTCCCATTGAATACAATAGCATAGTAAAATGGTGTCCTTTATATAAAATGGCAAAATTCAGGTTTGCTTTTGGGAAGATATATTCAAGACGTGAATATTTGAATCTGTGGATACAGAGGGCCAGCTGTATAACTTATTCTAACTGTGATCTGCATAACATTTTAAAGTTTATTTATCTATAAGTTGCTGTAAAGGTGAACAACTGATGCAGAGAAAAGATGGATTGGATTGGGACCTTCTGACTTTGGTGTTTGTTTAATGGGCTTCCTTGTTGCCATTTGCATCTTTCAAAGAGATTTTGTGGGACTCGGATATTAAATGGAGGGTTGATAGATCTATTTGGAGTTCCTTGTGTTAACCACTGAAGTGAACTGTCTCAAGTTTTAAAGATTTGGCTGTGGAGGGGGTAGAGGAGACATTGGAAGCAAAGTTGCAGACATGTCCTGAATCTGGTCCAAAATGCTCAAGGATGGCCTTTGACAAAGATATGCATGGCTGCTTAATATGACTGCCAGGTGTTGGCTTTCTGATCTGAAGCTCAATCTCTCTTGGTAGATATTGATGACTGTTCTCCAAATCCCTGTGGCCATGGAGGGACTTGCCAGGATCTAGTAGATGGGTTTAAGTGTATTTGCCCATCTCAGTGGACTGGCAAAACATGCCAGATAGGTAAGTATTAATTGTAGGGTTGTAGTATGTGTGTGTGTGTGTGTGTGCGTGCCTGCCTCCAGATCACCTGTTGACTTATGGTGATCCCATGAATTTCATAGGATTTTCTTAGGCAAGAAATACTCAGAGGTGATCTTGCCAGTTCCTTTCTCTGAAACATATCATACAATCCCTGGTATTTATTTATGGTCTCCCATCCAAGTAATAACCAGGCCTGGCCCTGCTTAACTTCCAAGATGAGGTAGAATCTGGTGCCCTTAGGGTATTTAGGTGGCTAACTGTAGATTTATAGAACAGAAATATAAGACACTGGAGAAAGCTTTTGCTCTGAAAAGAAGTGTAAATGTTTAATTGTGAGGAACATTCATGTTCAGTGCAAAAAGTCAGCTGCAGCCTGCCCAGTTTAGAGTACTTACAGGTCTTGGATCAATATTCCTCTTAAATAACTGATACAGAAATGGTATTAAACTCAAGAGTTCACAAAACACCTGTCCATGCTTTTGAAGCTATGGCAAATTAAAAGTCCCCAATCTATTGAGCTTATGAACTATCAAGGTATAGAGAAGATTTTAAGTCATTTTCTGTCTCCTCTCCTCACTTGCCCCTATTTCAAAGTTCATTTCCCCCCTACCTATTCTAAGGTATATTATTTAGAGGATTGAGGATACTGCATCTTCAACATAGTATCAAATGTGTGACACTGAGCATATAAGGCAGTAATGGGAAATCATGTGGCCTTCTAGATGTTTTAGTGCAAATCCCAGCAGTCCTAGCCAACCTATCCCAGCAGTCCTAGCCAACCTAGCCCATTGAAGGAATACTGAGATTTGCAGTTCTGCAACATCTGGAAGGCCACATAATTCTCACAACTAATACAAGGCTTAGGAGTGTGAGGACTTCTTATCACCCTGTATGTCAGAACCATTGAAGTGTTCCGGTCTATTGCTCTTGAATTTCAACAATGAAATGGGTGTAAGTTTTGTGTCAGTATTTCTCAACCTTTGGTCCTCCAGGTGTTTTAGACTTCCAGTTTCCCCGACTCTTGTCCTTGTTCACTGGAGCTAATCCAAAATGTCTGGAGGACTAAAGATTGAGAGTTACTGATCTCTTGGACTGTTCAGAGACGTCTGGATTTTTGCTTCTGTGGTAGATGTTGGCCATCCCTGGAGGAACAGTCTCACAGAGAGAGTGTTTCCCAGCTCTTCCATGACTTTAGGGGCAGCCTTCCAGAAGCTGTTTCTGTATTTGTGGTCACCTGTGGATATTGTATTTTCTCTTCTCCCTCCTCCTCCCATTTCCTCCTCCCTTACCCAGCCACAGCCATCACAGAAACAGAAGGCAGTGATTATGCCTGCATTGGGGCTAGGATCTAACCGAGCCTGTGTGATTGGGATGCACTGGGCTGAGGGAACACTGAAGCCATAAATCCTTGGCTCTTGTAGGAGGGAAGCACTGATCTGCAGATCTGGGAGTGTTCTTGTCTGCCTTGAAAACAAAATGAGGAGGGAGGCTTCCCGCAATCTGTTCATGGGCACAGGAGCATTGCTTGCAGCAGTCTTTTGCCCCTGACTTGCAGCATGGGAAGTGGCTCCTTTGAAGTCTGAAGCAGTTTCATTTATCTTCACAGGATCTGTTGTGATTAGTCTTCCTAAGCCTAATGCTGACATTTCTTCCCAAACCATCGTGTACTTCTGCTGCCTCTCCCACCTCTTTTCCCCTCCCTTTCAGTCTTGTGGGAAAGTCACTCCATCTCTCCAGTCACATTAACTCCTTCAGACTGGAGAATTCACAGCTGCATTCCAAGTTGTGGATGATCTCATGGAGAATGAGCCGTCTACATTCTTAGTGCAATTTATTAATCCCAGTGATTAAGGTTGCTCCACTGCTTTGGCATTCTCCACCTCGCTGGTCTCTTTCTCTCCTACTCACCCACCCATCTCTTTTCCATTCTTTAAAATAAATAAGGGTGCTCCTAATTATTGAAGTTGTAATGGAGAGAGAAAGCTGTAATGGAGGCTGTAATGAAGAAAGGTCCTTCAGCATTTAAAACACTGCCATTTTCTTTTTCCTTTTTTGAGTTCTTGCCAGTCCGCTCCTGTAAGCTTTAAGTATCCATTTGTCTTTAATAAACTTAAATACTGTTTGCTAAGCAAACAAGAGATGGATGCATCTCCCCTCCCCTCTTTACTGTATTGAAAAATTCACCTTCTCTTTTCAGATGCAAATGAATGTGAAGGGAAACCTTGTCTTAATGCAAATTCCTGCAGGAACCTGATTGGCAGCTACTATTGTGACTGCATTGCTGGCTGGACTGGCCAGAACTGTGATATAAGTAAGTGTTTATGAAAGCAGTATGTGGATAGAGCTATCTCGGCAGCCTTAGGAGAACATGAATCCCTCCAGGGTTAATAGACTTAAGCTTTCACTAGGCCCAGGTTGTGGACTCCAGTTCTCATCATCCCCAGCTGCCAGCATGACAAATGGTCAGCGATGATTGCAACTGAAGTTCAACAATATCTGGAGGTACTCCATGACCTTCTCCACCCCTGATACACAATGTAAATAATAGTACATTTGTCATTCGCTCTCCTTGGGTTTCCAGAGGCAAAAATGTCACTCTGTGTTCCAGACATTGAGTTTGCAACTCAGCCTTTGGCATTGGCCTGCAAAAGGACGGGGGAGGGGAACAGCAGCTGATGTTATTAGAAAGGGAGTAGTCATTCTGGCATGAATGAGAGGCAATTTTATCAAATCCATTAGTCCTCAACATGGCTATATTCAGATAAGGTGACTCGAAACAATGATGTGAAGTTTCAGCTTAACTCCACTGCAAGAATTGCTGAAGGTTCCCACCCATTATAATAACCTTATCGGGAGGAAAGCATGCAGGAAGCTTGACAAAGGGTTTATCTAGCTTGTGTTGTGGAGACACTTCGATTCTTTCTCTTGGATTTCAATGTGCATTGCCTTCTGCAGGCTTGGCTAACTCCGCGTGTGTGGTTTGTTTGTTTTTTTAATTGCAGATATTGATGATTGTATTGGACAATGTCAGAATGGAGGGACTTGCAGGGTAAGTCATTTTTAGTTGTGGGATATGGCTTCAGTACCAGGGTTTTAATAGAAAGTTGCAAAACTTGGAAAAGTACCTTTTTGGTCTACCATGGTCACACTTCCCAAGCCAGCATGGAAACTGGCTGGAGGAATCTGGGAATTGTTGTTCAGAAAAGCATCCTTTGAAGCAATTTTTAACAGAAAATAGTCCAGCAAAATAGGAGGTGCAGCTGTGTTGCTTTCATTTGGTCTAGTCCTGTTCTGCATTAATTTTCTATTTAAAATATCTCCATAAAATCCTCATTTAAATAGTGATTTCTAAATGTGTTTTCTATTAAAGCATACTGTTCTGTACTTCTGATCATTGGAGGAAGTGTGAAAAATAGCAAATATAGTTCTGATCCACACTTTGGGAGGTCTGGATCATGCTAGTTCCTACTATAAGTTCCAAGGATAGAATAATTAAATATTGCTACAGAAGAAGACCATATTGGAGGTCCGTCTGTCTTGCTCCAAGACAAAACCTTCCATCCCCAAAGTATCCCAGATAAATCTCTGTCCAAAGGTTTCTTTTTAAAACTTCCAGAGTATCAGAATCAGAGATTTCAGAAGCTTACTGTATTACTAAATTACTTCCACTCACAGCTTTTTTCCCCTCCTCTCTGACAGATATCTTTCCTTATCCTTCCATTTCCTTCCCTAAATGAACAGAACAATTACTCTCTTCCCATTCTCACTACACATGTCTGCTTTAATATCATTACTTCACTCTTGGTGTCGACACACTAAGTTATCTCCCAAGTGTGCAGTGAGGGTTCACAGTGATTGGAGCATTTCTAAAACATTCTGTGTTTTAGAATGTAAAATAGGAATATTATATTATATATGTGTGTGCTTGTATACATCTGTCTCTTTGTCGAGCTCTTAATCACCAAGTCTTTCTTGTTGGAAATAATATACATTATTGCATTAATTTGTTCCTTTATGCATGTACACATGCAGGAGTGGTGACAGGGCACTTTGAGAATGTCCTGCAGTTGAGGCTGCATCTATGCTGCGGAATTAAAGCAGCTTGACACTGCTTTAACTGGTATGGAATTTTGGGATTTGTAGTTGCATCAGATATTTAGTCTTCTCTGTCAGAGAGCTCTGGTACCACAACAAACTGCGAATCCTAGAATTCCATAGGATGGAGGCATGGCAGTTAAAGCTGTGTCAGAATGCATTAATTCTGCAATGTGGTAGCAGCTTAAGAAAGACATGGGTGAGGATACTGTACTTTCTGCTTCTTCAACCTCCTATGTTACTCCTGCATTAGATCTGTGTTCTCTACCCAGCTGTTCCACTGTTGGCACTAAAAATGCTAGGAGAAAAAAATTCTCAGAACTGCAGAGTGTGGGGAGGGAAATCTTAAATATTAAAGTGCCCACCTGCCACCATCCCATCAATTTGGACTCCATTTGGGACTTTGGGCCCAGTTCTCCCCCATCTTACTCAATATTCTGTTTGTAAAAAAAAGCTTCAGATGAGTTGACAGCTCTGAATGGACTGACCTGAGCTTCACGCCCTCTTTTCCCCATTCAGGACTTGGTTAATGGTTATCGCTGTGCCTGTCCACCTGGCTATGCCGGGGATCACTGCGAGAGAGACATCAATGAATGTGTAAGCAACCCTTGTTTGAATGGGGGTCATTGCCAAGATGAAATCAATGGATTCCAATGTCTGTGCCCTGCTGGATTCTCAGGAAATGTCTGTCAGGTGAGGTCTGGTGAAATGCAAGCTCCAGATATGAGGCACCTTAAGCTTCACAGTCTCTAGACCTATTTATTGTGTGTGTATCCATGTCTATGTGTATGTGTATGTATATATCAGCAAACTGTATTTGGGATATTTTTTTAAAAAAAGAAATTGTCCCAGGTTTGGAAAATCCCTGATTTGTGTATAGCTTGCATGCTTAAAAGTTGCAAATTAAAGTTCTGGCTGCTGCTTGATAAGCTTTTTATTTTAATGAAGTTGGCAATCGTCATGTTGACTGTGTTGTACACAAGTAATAAAGGCAGCAGATTAAAAAAAGGTCAGATTCCATAGTGTTTCCTGCCTGTGGCAGTGGAATGAGTAATAATAACCCCTTTGTTTTAAGACTGACTCTCTCTTCCTCTTTGCTCTCTACCTCACTGCTTCCAGTTGGACATAGATTATTGCGAACCCAATCCTTGCCAGAATGGGGCCCAGTGCTTCAATTACGAGAACGATTATTTCTGTAGCAACTGTCCTGAAGATTATGAAGGAAAGAATTGCTCCCATCTCAAAGATCACTGTCGTTCGACTCCTTGTGAAGGTATGTTTACACTGGGCAGTTTGCCAAGCCATTTGACAACATAGTTTAATCAAGGCCAGGTCGCTGGGTGGGAGAAGTGGAGCCCATAGTTTTCATACGAAGGCCCAATGTGCTTGAGTAGGGCTAGAGAAGACCTCTCCATGAAACCATGAAGAACTGTTGCCAGTGTAGATGGTACTTAGCTGGATGGACCTGTGGTCTGACTCCTCTTTTCCCAGCTATCATATTACTAGCTCTGTCCAAAAGAAAGCAAGATTATTTGTCTTTCTCACAATAGCTTTTGAGGTTGGGGGGGAAAGAACCTTTCTGTCCCAGGTCATGTGCCAAAGACTTTCTGACTTTATGAGGATGCCATTCATTGTGAAGCCCTTCCCCTGTTCCCCCCCCCCCCCCCCCCCCCCCCACAGCATGGCTGTAGTCACTGTCTCTTGTATCTCTTTGGTCACTTCTGTTGTGAGTGGTCAGAAAATACAAGGCTTATTTCTTTTCCAAATGCTTATTTTAACAACAGAGAAAACCACTCGCAGCAGGTTGGGTATAGGAAGTCAGAATATTGTGAGGAAACAACACGAGCACACTCTGTATGCATGTCTTCTTCCTTCTGTAGTCATTGACAGCTGCACAGTAGCGGTGGCTTCCAACAGCACCCCAGAAGGGGTTCGCTACATCTCTTCCAATGTTTGTGGCCCACACGGCAAGTGCAAGAGCCAGGCAGGAGGCAAATTTACTTGTGAATGTAACAAAGGCTTCACTGGCACCTACTGTCATGAAAGTAAGGTTTGAACAATCCCCTCTCCCCCTTTCCATCCCTCTTTTATTTAAACCTGAGTTTTATTTTATAGCAGCCTGTGTAAATACCTTGGAAATAATAGCCTATTTGTCCTTGGAAGCAAAGGGTTGACTGTAATGCACAATGAACATTCTGAACTTTGCTTTTGGCTCTTTCCTTCCTCCTTAAGTGAATTGAGGCCCAGGTTTTCTTGGCCTTGTGGAAGCTCCTTTTAAAAGGCCCCTGCCCTTAAACATGCAACCATTTATATAGTGTAACTTCCACTTTGTGTTATGTACAGAAGGCCTGGGGATAGCATATAGCAAATTTACACTGACAGGTTATGACTTGCCTTTAAAAGAGTTTAAAAGATAGAGATATTAAGAGTTTATTGGCTTTTATTAGGCCAGCTCTCTTACTGTTACCATCTTTCAGGGAATGGCTTAGTAACATGCATGTTTTTACATATAGGAAGAATTGGGTTGTGATCTTGACATCTCTATTACAAAGAATTCGAGTTAGTAAGGCTAGGAGGAGACCCTGGAGAACTGACTGTAATAGACAGTACTGGGCAAGATTCTTCCTTCTACAAATAAATAAAATATTCATTTATATTTGTTGGTGGTTGTTAATTGCCTTCGAGTCGAACTCAACCCATGGAAAACTTATGTATGAGAGAAGTCCAAGTCACCCTATCCTTAACTACGCTGCTCAGCTCCTGCAGACCCAGGGCCCTGGCTTCTCAGATTGAGTCTATCCAGAATACAGTCTTACATACATACATACTTATTTATTTTAAAGTATTTATATATTGGCTCCCAACCTGTCAGGCCCCCTAAGGTGATATACAACAGGTGAAAACATTTAAAAGAATGCAGAGACAAAAACAAATTAAAATGCTATGTTAAGAACATTTAAAATTAGTCTTTAAAATAATTTTACAACAAACTATTAAAACAGACCATGTGGTTTTAGACACCATAGAGCATGTAGAACAGCACCATTTTAGCAGCTCACCAGAAGCTCAAAACAGATGGAACACAGCTAGAATTTCCAAAATCAATGGATATATCCATATGTATAAACACATACATCTACATTTATGAAAAGGAAAGGGGACACAAATGTATATGATATTACCATGCTTAAGGAAAGAGAAATTTGGATGGTGGCTGCCTTGCATCCTGGACCAAGATGAGATATGAATAAAACAAAATGAACAGAATATCTTGACCCATATGGCATTTATTGAGAGGACACAACCACTCTGAATTCCATTCTGAGACCCTGGGAATTCCATAGCTGCTACTGGATGCTGTTTTTCTCTCCCATTTCTTTAACTGACATTACCAAGGGAAAGAGAAGCTGAAACATTGGGTAAATTATTAATGTAGAATACTAATTTCAATCACTTTATTAAATCTCTTTCAATTTTATGATACCAAGTTGTGCTGAAAATGGTGCTGTTCAATTGCTTTATTCAACCACGTACATACATTTGTATTTCCTTCTAGAAATATACTGTATAATGGGAATCAGGGAAACCAGTGGTCATGCTGGCTGGCAGATTCTCTGTGTTCAAGTCTTGCAAAAGAGGATCCCCCATGCACACACACACTTTTTGTTTTAACTTTAAAAGGTTCCCCTCTCCACCCCAGCTCCTGGTTTTAAAACCTTTTCTTTCTTTCTTTCTTTCTTTCTTTCTTTCTTTATTTATTTATTTATTTACAGATATCAACGACTGTGAGAGCAACCCATGTAAAAATGGTGGCACGTGCATTGATGGCATCAACTCTTATAAATGCATCTGTAGTGATGGATGGGAGGGCACCTTCTGTGAAGCAAGTAAGTAGGGTCCTCTTTCCCCAGCTAATGAATGGTGAAGGGTGTATGTGGAAGGGAGGGATTCTGCTAGTCTTGGGACCTTTCACGCTTGATTGCCTTGCACAATTTGAGGCACAGTCCCCCCCAAAGAGGTAGATTTTTTAAAGGAAGGGGTGTGTGAAGTGTGGCTTTTAGGAAAAGGTTGCTCCCCATCACTTTTTATGCCCCCCCCCCAAGCTCCCATGGAAACAAAACCAGAAATTTCAAAAACTACAGCTGAAAAATCAGTGGTGTAATCTTTGGACAAAAATCAGCAGCAAAATGCACAATCTAAGAAAGGGGAGGAAGCACCACAGCCACAAGGCTTGGGAAGCAGAAAGATAAGCTGTTGCTTAGTGGCTGATGCCAATAAACATCACCATTGCCACTTAACACTGCTGCTACAAAGGCACACTGCAGAACAAGATGGCATTGCAGCTCTGTGCCATCACTGTTTAACCACACTGTCCCACTTTTGCATTAATACCTTAGCTCAGGAGGAGGTCTCACCTTAAAGCCACACAAAGCAAAACAGTGGAGGGACTTAGTAGCTGGTGCCCTCCTCATGCTCCTATGAAGCCTTGCAGTCACACTGCCTCCTCCTGTTGATTGTGTTTCTTGTGACCCATCCAGGGTTAGGAAGAAATTAATGTTGGAGCCAGAAAGTGACAGTAGACGACTACTTTGTGCTGCTGTTTCACTAAGCCCCTTTGCTGCCCTGTCTCCTCTCCCTCAACCCAACATGGAGGGCTGGAGCTTTGTTTGACCAAGCCACCTCAATCATCACCTGCAACCTGAATTTGGCTTGCCAGGCCAGCCCCTTTTAATCTTGCTAATTTGTGCCAGAGTCATTAACAAGATTTTTGCTCTTCTGTCACTGAAGATGCCTTTTAAAAAAAGGATTTCACAGTTAGGCGAGCATGATTATCCTTCCAGTGACTTTTGTCCAGAAGGGCTGAGTGTCTTAAGAATGGAATAATCTTGTTTCTAACTCACCTGTTACTAACCCAGTTAAAATTTCCATGTCAGAAACAGAACATGTCTAGGAAAAAATAAATGTAAAGGCAATGACCTAGGGAAGTTCAGTCAGAAGAAAGCTGGGAAAGAGAGTTACCTTAATTTTTAGATAATTCCAAGGCAGTAGTCCTAATCCAAAATACAAAAGTTTTCCATTTTGGAATATCTAATTTTTTTTTTTAGTGCAGGAAAAAAAAGAACACTTGAACAGCTATCCTTTGGTCTAGAAACTGTATAATTATGTAATAAGACCTCCTTTGCTTTTAGCTTAACTGCTATCTTTTTTGAAAGGGACTCAGCTGATGTTTGTAGAGTTTCAGGATAAACATGATATAGTTGGTGATGACATTTTCAAGCACTTAATAATTTCGGCTTGGGACTGGAGGCTTGAAAGAGGGATCAAGCCTACATGTAGACAAATCAGACTTTCTAGTTTTTGCAAATGCCATTTTTTTTCAATTAGCTTTCCTATCCTGTTACTTCCAGATATTAATGACTGCAGTAAAAACCCTTGCCACAATGGAGGGACATGTCGAGACTTGGTCAACGATTTCTTCTGTGAATGTAAAAACGGCTGGAAAGGGAAAACCTGCCACTCACGTGAGTGTTTTTAGAGACTAGTTATACCCCCAGATTGGCACTGTCCCTAAAAGTCAGAAGTACCTGGTTCAGTGAAAAACCTTGACCAGTTCAGATGACTTGCAATTTTTCCAAACAGAAGTGTCATTTCTGTGTCTCCCCCAAACCTCAAATGTCATTGGTGTTCATCAGATCAAATCTCAGATCTAGCTGTTTTGACGGGAGTTCTTTAATGCAAGTCTTTCCCACTTACTGATGCAAATCTTCTTTTAAATGGCATGTTAAATTAAATTAGCATGTAATTTTACACAGTATTTATGTGTTGATTGAACAAATAAACTGGGGGCCAGGACAGGGCCAGGATGAAGAGAGGGCATTTAGGCCAGTACACTTGCTGTGCTCACCTTCAGAGCACATTCTGGTGACACTTAAGGTACCCAATCAAACTGCTGCTCCTGTGGATCAGATCTCATCTATGTGGTGCACTGGACCCATGTGTACTGATTCTATGATCATGAAGTGCGATAAAAATGTAGTAATTCTCAGACAAACAGGTTTTTCCCCATAACACTTGTCAGAGATCTGCTTTGTCCTGAATCACTTTCAAATGGGTAGTAAATTGTCATAGATATTAGTTCTCAGTTACTTAGCTTTTCACTTTCTTTCAGGTGACAGCCAGTGTGATGAAGCCACATGCAATAATGGAGGAACTTGTTACGATGAGGGCGATGCCTTTAAATGCATGTGTCCTGTAGGGTGGGAAGGAGCCACTTGCAACATAGGTATGTGTGTGTGAGAGAGGGAGATCTCTGTTCACCATGTGTTCAGCTATTTTTCTTTTTGAGAACTTAGCAACAAATGTTTTTGGTCTGTTTTCTGTTACAGCAAGAAACAGCAGTTGCTTACCAAACCCCTGTCATAATGGTGGGACTTGTGTGGTCAGTGGAGATTCTTTTACATGTGTTTGCAAAGAGGGCTGGGAAGGACCGACTTGCACTCAGAGTAAGTTCTCTCCATCTCTTTTTTTCCCTACCCAAATACTTCTGAAGGGGTGGTTGATGAGAAAACTGTCTCATCTGTTTGCCCTTGGGGTTTTGAGATTGAAACCAGAAGAGGCAAGCTGTTTGATGTGGGGTTTTAGCATCACCTGAATCGTTTGGCTTTAATGACATTGTAGGATGGAGTTCTGACCTGGGCATGAGAAAGTTGCAAATGAGATAAGTGGAGACAGATGTCGTCTTTTTCACACTGCTGCTTCCCTCACATGGGTTTGCATTACCCATTTGCTTGCAGCCACCACCCAGTTTTGCCTCTTGTTCACTTTTTTTCTCTCTGCTTGTGTATATGAAGCTAGAGGAAGGGGAAAATTGGGCTTGTAGCTATTTTTGTTTCATTTAGGGGGTGATTTTTGTTGATATGTTTTGTTTTTGCAGACTCCAAATTCACCAACCAGGACTTGGTGCAAAAATCACATATTTAAACTTAAACAAATTCCAAGAATTCATTTTTGAGTGCTAGAACTGAGCTCACTATCCTTCCTAGAAAAAGCTCACTACCAATTATACCCCATGCTTTCTTCATTTCAGCCTTATAAAAGGCTTTTAATTGTTGCTCTTCCTATGCAGTTCAGAGACAGAAATTGTTCTTGGTGTAGTAGAGATCACCCAGGTATCTCCTAGGTGATCCAGATCTAGCTTCTGATCACTTACTGGTGAGCAGTATAGTTCAAATTGATTTGGAAGCGATAGTTAGAATTCAACACTGTAGAAATCCAGAGTGTGAAATGTTTGGTAGGGGGTCTTCTAGTCCAGCTCTCTGAAGAAAATCTGAAGCTAGGACCTGCCACTTTTCTTAATAACTTCTTGTTTTAACATTGAGAACAGTCCCCTAATTTTACATTTCTCTGATCTTTTTGCAGATACAAATGATTGCAGCCCGCACCCTTGGTAAGCAGTAATACCTGGCAGCAAGTTGGGCTTTTATTTGTTTGTACCTCATAAATCATTATTTAGAAAGGCACTTCTGTTTATTTTGAGGGACCTTTAGAAGGAATTAGAATTTTTTTTTAGAGTGGGGAGGGCAGATTAAAAGGGGCGGAAGTGACCTTCTCCCCCACCCTCAGTCTTTTGACTGTACTTAAGTGTGTTGTCTTCATCTCTCCCATGCTTTCTTCTTCACTTTTTTCAATTTACCCTTAACCCACTAACAAATAGCTTAATTGATCTACTAAACATTCTTCCACTTCACCTGGTTGGACAGCATCTCAGTTGTTATAGTTAGTGATGGTATGTCTGTTATTTAGAGCTTTCTAGTAGCTTTAGAGATATTGTTCAGACTAATGTTTTCATAACTTTGTTATAGTGTGTTTTGTAAACATAAGAACTTAAGATGATGATCTTTGCTTGGTTTCTCTCCCTCTCTCCCATCCTTTCATGCCATACAGCTATAACAGTGGAACATGTGTAGATGGAGACAATTGGTACCGTTGTGAATGTGCTCCAGGTTTTGCAGGTCCTGACTGCAGGATAAGTACGTGGCTTTATTTCAGTTTATCCTCATGTCTAACCTAACATTTAATAGAAGAAGACTATGAGGTTTTGTTAAATTACGATTTGCAAAGCAGTCCCTTGAGTCATCTGAGCAAAAAGTGTGGTAGAATTGACTCATATCAAACGGATTTCCCTTGGTGATCTTTGCTAGATGAAACAAAAATGCAATTTCATCATTGTCCAGCAGCTGAAATTGAGAGATGGACTGTTTCTGATACTGGAGGTAGACTATAGATGCCATCTTTGGCTAACCACAAAAATGTTATTTGTGTTAGTGGCCACGAGTGTATTGAAATCTGTGGCACAGGGTTTCTTAGCCAGGCTTCCTGGAACCCTGGAGTTCCACAAGAGATTGTTAGGTACTCGTGAGAGATTGTGATCAGACAGGAGAAAGTTTGTTTTTTTTAAGATGTAGATGCAACTTTTATGGAGAGCTTCCTAGGATGTGAAAATTATTTCAAGGTTCGTCCAGAGTAAAAAAGTTGACAGAGACACCTATAGCATAACCAAACAATTTGCCATTAAGCTTCATTAGGTGATACTGGGTATTACCTTTTTGAGTCCCATATGTTTCACTGAGAGTCACAGCTCCATCTGTCCAAAGAGAAGTAATTTGGGGGGCTTTGAAATAATCTCTTTGCCTTTTGCTTATGAGCTTTCTTTTGATGGGGAAATGCACAAAAGAAAGCATACTTCATTTATTATTATTTTTGCCTTGAGAACTTGAGATAGTCTGCCTGCTTCCTTGTAATTAGTATTTAATTACAAGAGTGATAACAGTGAAGATAGAATTGGTAGTAAAAATCAGAGGTAGATACTATGTTGAAAGTTTATATATGTTGAAGGGAAGACACTTAATTAGTAGTATAGAAAATGCTAGAAGGATCCAGACTCACTCTCCAGTTGCTATACCTAAAATTCCACATGAGAAATCCCACATACTGCACATAGTTTTGAGTCCAGAGCTAGGGAAATTGGGGGGGGGGGGGGGTTTGACTACAGCTTCCAAAATACCTCATCTGGCACCAACACAAGCTGTGCTGGCTGGGGATTTCTGGAAGTTACAGGACAAAAAAGAATTTTTCCACAGTTCTCATTCTGACCCAGCATGAGGATGCTTCTGATGTCCACAAATAACTGGTGTTCATTCTGAAATAACAATGTTGTCTTAGATCCTGATTCCCGAAAAAAAAAACCTTTTTTAACATTTAATAAGCAATGTTCTGAACTTTAGATTTTGTCTCTGGATATATCTCTGTAGTCTATAATAATAATGGTGTGTTTTTATTTCCCCCCTTGTCTTTCTTTCGTCACCACACATCAGATATCAATGAATGTCAGTCTTCTCCTTGTGCTTTTGGAGCCACATGTGTCGATGAAATCAATGGATACCGTTGCATCTGTCCAGCTGGTCGCAGTGGTCCAAGATGCCAAGAAGGTAGCCCAAAACAGAATAAATTTCATAATGGAATTAGTTGGAACAAAGTATATTTTGTGAAATTTGTATCTGGTACACCATTATAAAAATATGCCCGCTGTCTGGCCCTTCCAATTGGCAGTGGGGTTAATCAGACAGCAAACATTAGTGGAAGTCAGTAGAACCTCATCTCACATTCCCCCATGTGTCCAATCTGCAGGGTATTATAGTAACATGGAGACTTCCTTTCAGTACTCCTCATATATTTGACAGACAGTGGCCTGAATCCTGTTGGTTAATCCCAACTAGAACAGACCCATTGAATCAATTGCTGAATACTGACTCAAAATGTTGGTAAATCCCATTGAATCCTTGGTCTGATCTAAATGGGATATGTAATAGGATTTAGGCCAATATTGCAGTTCATATAAATAGGAGTTGTTGATCTTTGGATTAGTACCTTAATTTCTTTGTCTCTTAGTTTCAGGAAGGCCTTGTATTTCCAGTGGGCATATTATTCCAGATGGATCAAAATGGGATGATGAATGCAATGCCTGTCAGTGTGTGAATGGAAAGGTCACCTGTTCTAAGGTACTGCCCTGTGACTCCTACATAGCTTGTTCTTATTCCTTTTTCATGCAAAAGTACAGTTACTAATAGAGTATTCAATATCCTTTAGGTCTGGTGTGGTCCTAAGCCTTGCCTGATAAATGGCAAAGGTCACAGTGAATGTCCTGCAGGCCATACCTGTCAGCCCGTTAAAGATGACCACTGCTTTGTACGTCCCTGTGACAACATTGGTGAATGTTGGCCTTCAAATCAACAGCCAGTGAAAACAACATGCAATTCTGATTCTTATTACCAGGACAATTGTGCTAATATCACCTTCACCTTTAACAAAGAGATGATGACTCCGGTATGTAAATTTTCACTACAGTTTATATAGCCCCACCAAACAACTCAAATGTACAGGTAGCTTTACTGGAATCACCATGTTATAATCTGACTTGTATCAATGGCATAGAAGAACTGGTAAAAACATTTGTATCTCCACAATGTGCATTTTATCTCTGTATGAGTGACATGCCTTGAGCAAGACCAGGTGCACTATTTCCCTATATCCTTGCAGCAACTCTTTGATGTTGTTTTAGGTAAAGGGATGCAATTTGTCCAAGATTATTTAAGAAGCTTCATGAAGCACTGTAAGCTGTTTCAAGATGCATTGGGATTTCCCCTAGCCAAATTCTCATTTTAACTGTCCCAGGGCCATGTCACACACTGCATTAAAAAAAAGCCGACCTTAACAATATTTAGTGTGCTTATAAGGACATCACTTCTTTGGGCACTGAGATAAGTTTCATCTTTGCATTCAGTTTATATTCCTTGAACTTGCTTTTGCCTATGTGTAATGATCCTGTCTGTTGAAGGGCAAGTTAGTGGTCAGTGCATCTGGTCTCGTAGGTAGGGACAAGGTGTTGTATGTGATTGCAGCCAGGTACAGTTGGTAGTGAAAAGAAACACTGGTGATTTATATTCTTCCTGAATCCTTCCCTGTCCACAGTTTCACACTCTATATTTTCCTCCAGGGCCTTACTACTGAGCATATCTGTAATGAGCTGCGGAATCTGAGTATCTTGAAGAACGTCTCTGTTGAATATTCCATCTACATCACATGTGAACCATCACACTTGGCAAACAATGAAATTCATGTTGCAATTGTAAGTCTGCCTTCTGGTTAATGTATGTTCCTACCTGGCTTTTGAAATGGTTTGTGCTATCACACAGTTAGGATGGATCTGGATTTAATTTGGATTCTTCTCTCCTACATCCATAAATTGCTGTCATTTTTGGCAGCACTGGTGGGGTCACATCCTCCATTTTCTCAAGTGTCTTTCCCTTTTCTTGGTACAGTGATTGCTTTGTGTTCCTTTATTAAACTTGGTGGGTTTTTTATTTATTTAGCCATTAGCTTTCTTTTGTCCATATTCATTTGAATGAATGAATGAATGAATGAATGAACGAACGAACGAACACTGGCAACTGTCTTAAACTGTAGATGTGTTTGAGTCAAATGATCTTGGAAAATGGAAAGTTGGTTTAACAGCATGATTAACAGGCTTGCTGTTGGCACCTGGTCATTTGTTGCCTTTTAAGCATGTCTGTGATGGTAGAAGTCAGTGCTTTCCTATGTTCAGGGTTTGATCCATGTACTACATTCTGGCTTCTTCTGGAATCTGTTGCAAGCACTGGTTTATACTTTGTAATGAAACCAGATTGTCTCTAATATGCAACCATACTTTTTTCCCAGTCTGCTGAAGATATCCAGGAAGAAGAAAACCCAATAAAAGAAATAACTGATAAAATAATTGATCTCGTGAGCAAGCGTGATGGGAACAGCACGCTTATTGCTGCAGTTGCAGAAGTCCGAGTACAGAAGCGGCCAATTAAAAATAAAACAGGTGAGTCTTCAGAAGAAGATTGAGTGATGGTTTTCTCTTCCCATGTTTAAAACAATAATAAAGTGATGCATTTTTCTTCTTAAAAAATAACTTTATTCGTTTCTAGACATACATGCTTCCAAGTGAAAGTACCCATTTAAGCTTTAATTGAATGACTTGAAATGATTATTGTTTTTGCAACTGAATAAACTTGCCATACATCCTGAAGCTTGTATTGTTTTTGGCCTTGGGGAAAATACCCTTGCAAAAAACTCTCAGTTTGAATCAGAGCTATGAGGAGCCTTGATATACTTTTTTTCTACCCTCATGGCCAAGACTACTGATTTCCTCAGCTTTTAACAAAATACATACTGTATTGAGGGAAGATGTACTCATTTGGATGGTCTCAGTTTCCTTAGTTAGTGGGTATGCTAAGAAGAGCTCTACTTTTCCTAGAATATTGATCAGAGTACATCAATAACTCAATTGAAAGTGCGATAGTAGAAAATGGGAGTGTGGAGCCAATTACCTTTAAACCAGGAAAAAGCCTTCAGATCCTTGATTTCATTCTGTCAACCCTGTTCTGTCACTTTTGCTGAGAAAAAGAGAGATCTTGACTTTGAGGGTTTTTATTTTAATTTAAAAACAACAACAAAGGAAATAACAGTAGGATTCCTGTTCACCTTTGGAGACTTGTTTAACCTATTATCTACAATTACTGCCTGGTCTATAAGCACCATGAATAAAATATGCAAAATTTCCTTTTGTTAATGCCCTCTTTGTTAAACTTAAAGGATGTCTTGGTGTTTCCCAAAAGCAATCACATATGCTGCCTTGAAGGATTTTTGTGGTAATGTGAGTCTAATTTCTCTTGCAGATTTCTTGGTTCCTTTACTGAGTTCTGTTTTGACTGTGGCTTGGATCTGTTGTCTGGTGACTGCTTTCTACTGGTGCATTCGGAAACGCCGAAAGCAGAGCAGCCACACTCACACAGCGTCAGACGACAACACCACCAACAATGTGCGGGAACAGCTGAACCAGATCAAGAACCCTATAGAGAAACATGGTGCGAATGCCGTCCCTATCAAAGACTATGAAAACAAGAACTCAAAAATTGCCAAAATAAGGACACACAACTCTGAGGTGGAGGAAGATGACATGGACAAGCACCAGCAAAAAACCCGATTTGCCAAACAGGCAACGTACACGCTGGTAGACAGAGACGAAAAGCCACCCAACGGCACTCCCCCAAAACACCCGAACTGGACAAACAAACAAGACAACCGGGACTTAGAAAGCGCACAAAGCTTAAACCGAATGGAATACATTGTATAGCAGACAGCAGGTGCTGCTATGCAGGGCCTTTACCTATCCATTCAAGGCAACTTGGAGCTTGTAGTTCTTAAAATGGTTGTGTAATATTTTGAGTCTAAGGCTATTATTTGCTTAGAATCCCTGTGTTAATTTAAGTTTTGACAAGCTGGCTTACACTGGCAGTGATAGTTGCTGTGGTTGGCTGGACTACCAAGTGCTGCATTTCACATCTATGCAAAACTAGTCAAAAGTGCCCCGTGTCAATTCAGCTGCAGCTGATGTGTCCTGCAGAGTTTTCCTAAGGTATGTTGTAGTCTTTTATTTAGCTCTTTCTTGTAGCAAAACACCCTCATCCCCACCGTTTCTCATCATCTTTTTTCTCAAGATGTCACAATTTATAGTCTTAGAAAAAAAATACATTTTATTTATTTATTGAATTAGAATTCTTTTGTATATTGGTTTTATGATGACGTACAACTAGTTCTGTATTTGAAAGTGCCTTTGCAGCTCAGAACCACAGCAACTATCGGAAAAGTTTATTATTTATTTTTTTTATTGTATTTTTATGTTTGGGAAGGGATGGGGTGGGAAGGGGGCTTCTTGTCAGCAATTGCTGGTAAAAAAATGAAGAATTGAGAGGAAAATGTGTCAAAAGTAGAAGTTTGTATAGTTATGTAAATAATTCTTTTTTATTAATCACTGTGTATATTTGATTTATTAACTTAATAATCAAGAGCCTTAAATATCATTCCTTTTTTATTTATGTGTATGTGTTTAGAGTTGAAGGTTTTTTTTCATAGCATTGTAAGCTTAAAAGTTTCTTTACGTTTTTTACTATTTTCCTTGTGTTTTTTTATTGTTACATGTTGTTGCCTACATGCCAAAATTTAAGGTGTTCTGAAAAAAAAAATCAGATTTGTTTAATTTTTAACACAATAGGAAAGGCTTCCAATCAAGCCTTTGATGCTGGCTTTTTGTACAATGTCAAGTGTGTTGTCTCTTTTTTGTCCTTTGAAAACACCTTCCATAGTATCACTTTAAGACTATTTGTTAAATACCAGCTGAGGCAGTTTAGAATTAGGTTAGATATTTTTTTTTCCTGGCTGCTTTAGACATAGGGTGGGGGGGAAGGAAAGGATGACAGGCAGATGATCTGCTTCAGAGCAGTTTATGGGAACACAAAGGAGTTATAACCTTCTGTAGATGAAATGTGAGATGTGAGTGGTTGCATGTAATTAAAAATACCAAATTAGTATGTGAAGTTGGAAGCACCGAAATCTTATTTTGTAAACTCTTGATTTTTTTTTCCTTGCCCCACCACGAATAGGTAATGCTGAACCACTTGTAGATTTGATTTCTTTTCTTTGTAATCTACTGTATGTAGAAAGTATTCGAATAAGCTAGTTGCTGAATACTTGAACAGTAGAATGTCCAGTAAGAGCACTGTGTAGATTTGCCATAGATTCCACTGCCCGCCTTAAATTTAAAAGGAAAAAGTGAGGAAATCAAAGTGCTATTACAAAAAAAAAATTGGAATTTAAAAGGCTTCACACATTGTTATCTCTATGGGGTAACCACTGAGATCATGAGGATATCTTAGTATGGAAATATTAGTGTTACATGAACATGAAAATACATCTCTGATGTGTTATTCCTGGCAATAAATCTTGAAAAATATTTATTAAATTTTTTTTGTATAAAAAAGTGTGAAGGTTGAGCTTCATTTGAGATGCTTTCAATTTGAGTATCACCCACAAGTAGACTAGAAGGGATAATGTCAACACCCTTATGACTTCTTCTCCACCAGCGGCTCCTGTCATGAGACAACTCACATGTAGGCCTGTATTTCCACTATGCTAAGCTTTGATGGGTTGCATGTATGCATTTTAAGATTTATGCTCTCTATACCAATCCAGAATAGGACCACCTTGCGTGGTAAACTTGCTTAAAGGGATTCTGGTGTATGGCTATTGAGCCCAATGGAACTACTCCAATATATGTGTATTGAAAATCCATGTTTGCCAGTACTAATGGTTAGTACAGTCAGCCTTTCCCTTAATGCGAGGATCCATTCTGGACCCCCACATAAGGGAAATACCGCATATGCTCAAGCCCCATTGAAAACAATGGGGCTTGTGCATTTGGTGTGCGCACTATTGCTCCTTCCGTCATGCAGCTTCAGCATAAGATGAAAGCCACGTATGACGCAGGCAAATTGTACTTAACCTCATTTTTTGTTGAATCTCTGTTCCATTACCATTTTGCACTGAAGCTTGAAACAGATGGAATGATCCCAGTTGTCTCTTAATGGCCTTTGGCCTGGCTTTCTTAAGCCTGAAGACTATTTATATCTTGCCTTTTTCACATCCTATGACTTAAGGTGGCAGGCACAGAATATCCCAGCACTGGCCTGACTGGCTTTGCTTCAGCAAGGTTGCTGTATCATGTGCCTCCAGGCCATACCTTGGCTTTGAACAAGGATTCTTTTCTCCAGCCAGTGCTTATTATTGTGTTGGGAAGCATCGTACCCTGCCATTACTAGTGTGCCTGAGCTTGCCTTTTGAAAACTATTTGAATCTGTAATTTCACTTGGTATCTCTGGATTAATTGGATATTTTTCTACAAAACACAGCATATGCAAAACGACAAAAGCCCTTTCAGATCTATTCCGTTATGATCCAGACCTTATAATCAATATTAAAGGTAGAGGGAACATTGTTTCTTAGCTTTTACCTATGTATAACGTGTTTTGCACAAGTAACATATCCTCAGCTTTAGTTTTTATAACCCTGTTCAACAGAATGCTGTAAAGTGGGGGTCCAAAATTTGAATTAAAATGTATTGTTGCAAACCCCACCCGACCTTATAGCAAACCCCACCCACCCCAGCTTATAGTTAATTGTCATTAAAACATTTAAAACTAACAACATTGGCCATTATTACTTTTTTAAAAAGGTTATTTCTGATCCCACCTACAGTCTAGGATGGGTTATGGAACCTGTGGCCCTCAGTGGTAGAATCTACCCCTCTCTCAGCATTACAACTGGGTGGCACCTATCTGTTCCTTGGGAGACAGGGCAGAGCTGCACCCAACTGCTGGTTATATCACGGTAAATTAAACAAGAGTATTTTGGCCAAAGAATACACCAACATACGGTGTTGGAAAACTGTGTTTGGCTGTAATAATTACCATCAGTAGCATTTTCAAAATTGCTGTACCAGTACCTCCCTATGCAATAGTGCAGTGAAACAGCAGCTAAACAGAATCACTGGTACATGTCCCTGGGGTTCACCAGAGAAGCATAAGTACACTTTACACTCTGGCAGCTTCAGGGTACAGTGAAGTTGTTGTGTACATTCAAATAATTTCCAACTTATGGCAACCCTAAGCTGAACCTATCATAGTTTTCTTGGCAAGATTTACTCGAAGGTCTTTTGCCATTGCTACGAAGTTGTGACTTGCCCAAGGTCACCTAAGTTACATTTCAGAAATAATGTCTGAGTGGGAGCAAATCCACTGTGGGTAACATTTTTTTCTTACTTTTAAAGGGTTAAAGCTGTGTTGAATTGAATTTTTCAAGTTTCATGTTTTGTTTCCAATCATCTCAGTTTTTCCCCCTCGAAATAAAGGCTGGCATCTTGTTACACACTCCAAGCCATACCTTTATTTCAGGCCATTAGGCAAAACATCCTGTTAGTGAATTATGATGGCACACACCCAACTTACACGATCAAAAGTCACTTTTTGGGGAGGTGATGCAACAAAAACCCACCACCACCTTTTTCCTACGACAGCCTCTCTTCCCCAACACAAACATTTCCTGGCCAGTGGAGATGTGGGGAGGGGAACATCCAGCTATTTTCCTATGGCTAGAAGCATGACAACAAACATCCTCTAGAACCTCCCAGGTTCTTCCATAGGTCTTTGTGGAAGAAGTGCATTGTAGTTATACATTTATCACACACACACACACACACACACGATCTTGGCTAAAGTAACAAAAAACATTGAAAAATAATGAGCTATGTAGTTTGTTGCTTTTAAAATACTGCAGCAAATAGCAACAACAAATTATTTTTCTGACTTTGTAGTGAGTCATGGCCACAGTGCTTCCTATCCTGGGCATGAGCTCCTAAAATAAAAGCAAGTGTCAGGTTGCTAGCGTTAAAACTAATTCTCTTAGTTGTCACCTGTAGGTCTGTAGATGGGTTAGGAAATAGTTCTGCTATCCTCTCCTTACAGACCTCACTTGTTTCTAGAATGTCCTTGTATTTTAACTGGTGGTAAATTATTGCCTCCTCCAGATCTTCCTTAGAGTAGCTGTACTGCTTTCCTAAGGAAATATACTTGCAGTTAAGGAGCATAGTCTTGGCTTCACTCAGTGTTGTAGCTGGGGGGGGGGGGGGAATGATAACAATTCTCCCCCAAATAAGAATGCTTCCCTGCCAAATGACTTAACAAACAGGGTTAGATATCCAAAGAAAAGGGGCAGGCACAGTTACCAAGGAACTGCAAATACAGCAAATCAAGGAGTTGTAATTGTGATCAATTTTCAGTATTTCAGCAATGCTAGAAATTTGGAGACTGAAAATTTCATTTAGGGAGTAGAACTTTTATTTAGTTAATGGCCTCATTTTGCCTCCTCCCCTCCCAGCAGCTTCACCCCTGTCTTCAGTTCACCGCTCAAACCAAACTCCTGCTTCTTCTCATCAGATTGCATCTACTGCCATAGTCACAAGGAGGGTTCATTTGATGGCTGGGCTGCCTCCCATTATGGGTTCAAAGAAACCAATTAGAGATAATGAGTTCTAACTGGCTGACACATCATGCTCACACAGTGTGAACCAGGCTGAAGAGCAAGCTGAGCAGATGCTAAATGTCTCCTCTGCCTTTGTGAAACCTGACAGGCATCACCCAGGCGAGCAAGGTATTCTCCTCTGTGAACAAAGGGGTTACCCACACTGCGAAAATAATCCAGGATGAATCTGGGTTGAATCTCTGCAGATGCATGTGAATCCTGATTAAGATTGGGGAGGCTAACCCCTACTTAATCTGGGATAATCGATATCAGATTTTCCTCAAGTTTTTTTTTTTTAAATGATGTGCATCATTGGTAGTGTGAATAACCAATGCAAACAGACCCAGGATAAAATGCTGCATGTCTTGAAAGTGTTCTGAATGCATTTGCATTGTCGATTCCATCTTGATTAGAATGCTTGCATGTGTGAGCAACCAAACTTGCAGAGATGTGCATTGATGCAATTCCATGGTGTGACTAACAAATCCAAAAGGTGTAAGTGAAATAATTTGCATCATCACACTAAAAAACATGACATTTGAATGACTCAAAGACAATAGGCTACTTACACCAGTTCATGTAAAGTTGTTACTTGTTATAAACCAAGGGTGGGCAACTGTGGCCCTCCAGCTGGTTTTGGACTGCAGCTCCCATCATCCCTCATCCATAGCTATATTGGATAGGGGTCATGGGAACTGTAAGTGAAAAATATCCAGAATGTTCCTGCTATAAACATTTTCTTTAACGGTAACCCTTCCATCAAAGTGAGGCCATTGCACCAGGGGGAAGGAAGTCGTTTTTCCTAAATCCCATGAACATTTTCCTTATCAGACATTTTGTGGGCCACAAAGCCTATGTTGCACCTGCTACCCTGCTGCCCTTAGGTGCAGTGCTAAGTAATGCTGTTCTGTTACCATTATTTCAATGGCCTGTCTAGTCAGCTGCTGGATAGAAAATTAGGGTGAGAGTGTCCCCTTGTCCTCTGCCACAGGCAGCAAAATATCTTGGAAAAGTCTGATAAGAGTGGGCATGCTCTTGGTACTACTATTCTCTGGGTCATGATTCGGTGGAAGATCAATGCAAACAGGTGGCTTTTCCTTGTAAATTTTGGGTTTGCATGGCAGAAAGAACAGGAAAAAGGAAACTCTAAACTAGAAGTGAGAAAGTTGTGTCCCTCCAGATATTGGCTATGCTGGCTAGGGCTGCTGGGAGGTAGAGTCCAACAATGGCTGTAGTCCAGCATATTTACATGTAGCATAAATATCATCACATGAAGATACGATCCACTAGCAACCCCCCATGCAGAATAACACATGTCTATTACTAGGTGCCATTGTGTAATGCACAATACGCATTATACAGTACACAACGACAAAGTACAATATATGATGAACAACTGCAGTGCATAATACACAATGCAAAACAAATGCACAATGCAAATGGGTTAATGCAACACACAATAGGTAAATTGCAACTTCCAAAGACCAGGCATAAAGGAACATAACAGTCTGCACAACTCTACTTCCACAACTATCAGCAGAATACATCAGTTGTGCAATGATAAATTTTTGGCTCCATATGCCTATGACCCTAACTGAATGTCAGCCAATATTTAGAGGGCCACATGTTGCCCACTCCAGCCCTAAAGCAAGAACTCTTCTGTATTGAAATGTTGCACTGGTCAGCGGTCCCTGCCTTTCTACACAAATAGAGGAGGGGGGGGAATCAAATTATAATAATGCTTCACCTGCTCACCCCCTTCCCTGAAATATCAAAAACCTAGGTACCATAACTGGGACTGGAGGTGGGTGGGGAAAACTACCATCATGCAGCCTTCCAAATTTGTTGGCCTGTGAATCCCAGCAGCATAAAGAATGTGGAAAGTTGGCATACAATAGTATCTGGAAGAAGGCACAATTGCAACTCCTGTCCTATAGAAGATAAGCATAGGCCTTCTCAACTATTCAAACAAATGCATCTCTGGGGTTCAAGAGCAAATCTGCTTTAATGTATCTGAAGCTGAGCCTGTTGGACTTTGGTGTTTGGTGAAAAGTATTTTGAATTCTCAGCCAGATGGCTCTTTTGGTGCCTCTGGTCAAACTAAAAATCCCAGGACTCCATAGAACACAGCCATGACAGTTAAAGTGGGATCATAGAACTATAACTGTGTACTATGAAAGGTTCCTTGGTAGGGCATGAGAATTTTGAATGTTCCTCCCTAAACTGCAAATTCCAATATTCTATAGGTATTGCCATGAAATTAAAGTGGAGCCATAGCACTATAACAGTGTGGTGTGAAAGGGCTCAGGAACATCTCTGATACAGACTTCTGTTGAGACATACTGAGCAGGGTTTCTTTGCATTTTCTTTGTGATTTTTTTTGTGATCAAGTCATCCAGCCTCAGTTCTCTCCTCTGCAAGATAGCTGGAATACTCTGACCTTATATAGCATCATTTTGAAGAAAAACGAGATAAGGAATTGCACTCTTTAAAATGGCACAGTGCCCCCTTTGTAATGTAAGAAAAAGTTTTCAGATGCTCAACAGCTTCACAATTGCCAAAGGAGTGAATTCAAAACAAACAGGATTCTGAAATACAAAACTACAATCGTGGTTAGTAGTTTCCACTGCTGTAGAAACAACAGGGAAGGAAATGAATGTTTCAAATTAAGAAATAAGACATATAAATGTGTTTATTTGAATGGAAATTGCATATTGCTATGTCACAGTATACTAGTCTGGAAGACACCCAGGGATTATGATGATTGTATGAGGATACACACGCACATCACTAGAAGCCTCATTCAGAATAAAGAACTTTTGTGCTTTGAATAATCACTGGAAAGCTGAAAAAAGTTTGTTCCTAGAGTTACTTAACAAATTTGTTTTCTGTCAGTTTTGTTGCCATGAAATGCAGTCCATCCACCTCAATGAAATCTCACCTACTCAAACAAGCATTATGTATACTAGAGCCAGATATTGCATATGCCTTCTTTCCATGCTTGTTTGTGGTTCCTAGCCAACTCAAGAGCTCTTGATCTTGTAATGGTACAACAAATAGAAAAGGACAAACTGAGATGAAAAAAGATCATGAGTTGCCCTAGCTTCCTTGGAATTTGGTGTTCTTCCATTGGTCTACAATTTTCACTGTTGCCAGCTGGTAGGGCTGTTCGTTGTATGGCTTGGAAGAAAGGAGATGCAGTCCAGCACATCTGGGCTTAAATCCAGTTCTTGGTCTGAACTAGAGTAGATCCAATGAAACAATCAGAACCTGACAAATCAACACTTACTTGAGTTCCACTGATTCATTGTTCCACTAGTAATTAAGATTTAAGAGCTGGTGAACAGCGGTTTGGGAAAGGCTATTCAACACTATCCTCATGACTTGCATGGGTCAGCCATGGTGAAGCCCCCCCCCCCATCTCTCTGTGTGTTCAGTGGCCTATACTGGAACACATCTGGTGATGGTTTTTAAAAGGGGACCCTCCTTTCTTGATCTGAAAATGCATTATATGAGACTTTAGAATTGAGAGAGATACATTGGGCCCAAGCACCAGCAGAGAATACATCAGCCGAAATGTTACACAGAAAATAATTGAGATATTGCATGTACATACAGTGGGCTCTTGTTATCCACGGGGTTTTGGTTCCAGAACCCCCTGTGGATATCAAAATCTGTGGATGTTCAAGCGCCATTATATAGAATGGCATAGCAAAATGCTGACCCTTATATAAAATACAATCAAGGTTTACTTTTGGGATTTAAAAAAAATATATTTTCTAGCCATGGATGGTGGAATCCATGGATGCCAAACTCATGGACACAGAGGGCTGTATCAATGGCTATATAGTTAATATATTTAATATTCTACCTTTCTCCCAACATGGGACACAAAGTGCCTTCCAACAAGGCTAAAACAAGCTAAAGCTAAGAACCTGATAAGAAGGCACCATTAAACAAATTGTCATATTAAAATGTCATTAATTTTAACAAATAAAAAATCTTTTAAAATCATCATAAAGTTTTTTTAAAAAAAATACACATAAAATAGACTATACTGCCTCACAGTCTTTCAGTTAAGCTCAATGAGCATTGCTCTGACTTTCCATTTACTTCTCTTTCAACTGCTACAGCCATTTCTGGAAGCTCTTGTGCCAGGTTAGATTAAAAATCTCACAAGGAACAAGCCTTTCTTTCCTACAACCCCAAGCTTCCCTTCTGCCAGTTTTTTTCTTTTTGATTTTTTCTTCCATATTCTTCATGATTTGATTGCATGTTTATTCATCTTTGGTCAAGTGTGTGTGTTTGTGTGTGTTTTGTGGTGGCCCTTTTAGGCCTATAAGTCATGCAGCAGCAATATACCACTGCTGGGTTGTCACAGATCCTGTCTCCTTCATTTGGGAGCTAATCACTGGGGCAAGACTTTTAAAGATTGTCTTACATTTACCAGGAAAGACACCGAAACAGATGCTCACAATTTCATGTTGTCCTGTAGGGGAATGTACTCCAAGCAGCTGAGCAAATTCCCACAGAGGCTGCTGCCACATTAATATAGTTTGACCCTGCTTTAACTGCCATGGTTTCATTTGTAGTTTGTTGTGGCACCACTGCTTTCTGACAGAGAGAGCTAAATATCTCACAAAACGGCAATTCCCAGATTTCCATAGCATTAAACCATGGCAGTTAAAGGGTACAAATGGCATTAATTCTGTTGTGAAGGTGCAGTCTCTAGAGTCAGCTAGAGAAGAACAAAGAAGAGAATATGGTTCATCAACAGGTTTGCAGTGGAAGGAACAAGCATAATGCAAAAGCTGTTTCCTTCTGCCCCCTCATCACCACCCTTGGCCTCTGGCTTGGCAAGCTTTGGAGGCGGCAATGGAGTTCTCTTCTTTCAGTCTGTGCTTGGGAAAGAATTGGCATGGATAATATAGGGGAAACATAGCTTCCATCTTCAGCTTCAAAAATAAATTTGCTTCAAATCTGTGACGGTCACAGCTGACCTTTGCTTACAATACATGTGTGGAAATAAAGACACACTGAAAGAAGAACGAACCATGAACTTTGCCTGCTCCCAGTATTGAAAACATCTTGCATTAACAGTGATATCTGGAATGGCATTAGCATTAAAATAGCTTCATCCACTTTCCTCTGCAAAACTCCTACCAAAAAAAAATTTTTTTTAATCTATTTCACTCCATTTATTCAATTAATTTATTCAAACTTGGTGGAACTACCAACATGTTTGGAGAGAGACGTGCCTCTTTTAAATCAGGTTAATTTGCCAGTCACACAAACTGATCTGGCCTCTTTAGTCCTAATCCTAGCTCTGCATGCAGGAATCATGGTTAATCCAAGGGAAATGTGTTCTGCACATACTCAGAGGCATGCTCTGCTTTTGCTCTAGAGAAGAGCCTACCACTCAAAAGAGGTTTTGGCTACTCAACTGAGCTTAACTGAAGTGGGGGGTGCCACCAGAGCCTTTTCTTACCCTTCAAGAAGCCAAGGAGGGAAGAGAGTGGGAGAAGAACCTCTTCCTCCAGTCTCCCTCCTTCATGCACAGCCAGGAGCTTGTTTCCACCTTGCCCAGAGGTGCTTTACTAGCTGGACTACTGGTCCAACCATTACGGAGATCTGCTGCTGTCAAACAGCTGTGAGGGCTGTCCAGTGGTCTCCCACCCCACCATTGGACCCAAACCTGTTCTTGACAGCCCTGATAAATGCCTCACTTACATGCAGAGTGACTAACCTTGGAAGCAGTAGTCTGTTAAACAAGTCTTGAGTATAACATATACGTGCAATAAATTACGCCAATGCCACACATTCCTTCATCTGGGTGCTCTCTGTTGATAATAGCCATAAAGAAAGTATAATGGTGTTACCACAACATGTTGTCTCCTTGCAGGTAGTTTATAGATATAGCCATGTTAGTCTGGAATATCAGTATGGAAAGGGATCTTGTAACACCTTTTGAGACTGTATGAACAAAATTGTAGAATAAGCTTTCACAGACCGGGTCTACGAAATTCATGGAGGATGCATCTGAGGAAGTAAACCAAGTCTACAAAAGCTTATGCTATAACTTCATTTGTACAGTTAGTCTCAAAGGTGCTGCAAATCCCTTGCATACAAAATTCTCTCTCCACACTGTTGCTTTTGCACTACATCTTATTCAAACCTCCACCCACAACAACCTCACACAGTTTAAAATCTCACATTCTTTAAACTCTCTTTCCATCTTGAATTTTGAAATGACATCTCTGGAGGCATACCATGAGTGCTGCTGGGGACTGGTTCACCATCTCTAGCATAACCATAACTTTTATCCATGGTGCATGATACAGCAAGCTGTTCAAACTGGCCCTCAGCCAGGATGGTGAAAGTATTTTCAAAAGCTATTTAAATAACAGAGAAGAGATTCTAATCCACTTTATTGACTGAGTGAATGGAACTAGAGCTTAGTCATTATCTCTAATATGCATATAAGACAAGAGTGTCACAATAAACTCCTCTGATCACTATGTAAAGTGGCGTCTGATTATGGAACAGAAGTAATCTTTTCCTCACTGCCATGCTCAGTCATAGTAGTTTAGATATAAACAGTTTTACTGCAGGCTAAGCCAACATTAAACTTTATTAGCTTTGATGTTAAAAAGCAGAATGACTGATTAATCTGAAAAGGTCTCCTCAATGACCCACCAGAAGTAAGCAGGAATCAAGAGAGCTTGGAAACATTTCTTTTTTTAAGCTTCATCTCCCAGCAAAGCTTCATCTCCCACAAAGTGAATGTTGACTTAAGGATCCTAGGAACAGCTGCAAAAAGTAACTTCTCTGATCAACATTTACCTAGGAATACTGGCACAGGGAGTGGCAGCAGAGAAGGATTTTGAAGCCGTTCTTTGCCTCCACCAGTTTCCTGCAGGTCCCCGGTTGTACATCTTTATACTGCACATTCAGATTCTCTAAACTTTGTAGGTGTCTCCAAATGTTTAGTTTGACTACTGTTGGTTCACTTGTAATGTGTGCTCCAGAAACAAATGAATCATATATTTATCCGACAGACAGACAGACAGACGCTGCCCAAAATTTAATATATTGGGCCCTTGGTATCCCCTGGGATTTGGTTTCAGGACCCCCCCCCCCCCATGGATACCTAAATCCATAGATACTCAAGCCCCATTAAATTTAATACTATAGTACAATGGCGTCCCTTATATAAAATGGCAAAATCAAAGTTTGCCTATTGGAATTTATATACTGTATTTTTAAGGTATTTTCAAGCCGTCGATGCTTCAATCCATGGATAAAAAATCCAAGGATAAGGAAGACTGACTTTATCACACTTATGGATGTGTAATCTGGCATTAAACATCTGTAACTTATCTCTATGTACAATCTCTGCAGAGTCATGATCGTTCTACTAATGCACAATTGTAAGTTTCCCCAGCTCCCCACCTACTTTACTTGGCATCAGCCACACTGAAGAGGCTTATTCTGCTGCTACTTCAGGAGTGGATGGATGATGTTTCCCTCTCCCTCCTGCCAGCGAATAAGGCTATGACAATCAGAAACACAACACTTATGCATTTCCATGTTGCAGCCTTGCTCACAAGTGAGAGAGGTGTGGAAACATCAACACCTGTGCCAGGACAATGCCTAGTTACACCTACATAACTAGCCTAGGCAGAATTCTGCCCCCCCCCCTTTTTTTTTTAAAAGAAGTAAGTTACAAGCATATGCAGAACAGATTTTTCTTCAGGAAGTATTTTTCTCTGCACAACATACTGCTAAGTTGTGCTTTAAAAGAGATGCCTCACTGTCATGATTACCTACAAGCACACCCTGATGACTTCCCAAAAGAATGTTTGCACTGGAAGGCTGAAGTTTTCTGGTGCCAAACTAAAGTTCACAAGGCAATGATCCTGAACATAATAAAAGCTTAGTTCTCTGATGGAAGCATCTGGACCAACCAGGATGAGGTGACACTCCCTGTTGAACAGCATTAGACACCTACTCATCAACATTTCTAGATTATTTTTGTTGTGTCCCTGATGACTATCTCAGCCCCTTTCCCCACAACCTAGAATTGGACTCATCCATCCAGCTTCTCTGTGCTTCCAGCAGACTTGCTACACACTACAGCCTTTTTTGTACATAACAATCAGCAAAATCAATCATCACTCAATTCTCTATAGCGTGGTTCTCACACAGTGTACTCCCAGAACAGGACCTCCTTGAGAGAGATGAAGATTGAGGTCCACCAATCACAAAATGTTAGTGTAGTTTGTCATAAATCAGTGGCAGTTGGAGACAGTGATCAGCATAATCAGTAAGAAATTCCTGGTATCATTTTATGCTAGCACTGAAAGAGCCAAAATTCTCCTGCACCAATCTCAGAGTAGCAGAGAATTGTGTAGTTCAGCTTTCTTCAAGTGAAATACTGCTATTGGCCCTGGAGGTGTCATGACTCAGCCATACCATTTCAGGCAGAATTTACTAAACTAGGGGTTCTACGTTGAGAGGATGTGTTATTTTATATTGTTTCCTGTCTTTTCTATACCCCTCCTGAAATGTTCTTACTCATCCTTTGTCATATCTTCTCCTTTTTTTCTTAGATCGTACATCTCTACCAACCTGTTTCTTTCATCCCCTTTTGGAGCTTTTACATCTACTTCCTCCTATAACAGTTTCCCTCTTATCTCCTTTGTCAATATTCTATTTCCTCCTCCTCCACCACCACCACCACCACCACTACCACCACCATCAGATAGGGTTGTCATGTCTCATGGCACTGCCTGATTTTGAGGAATTGTTATGCTTCTCCCAGTCTCTGGGCAGGGAGATTAATTTCAGAGAAAGCAATGCCAGAAGAGAAAGACTGACTGGTATATTGATTGAACTTTTGAGTGTGAGGTGGCATTAAAGCCTTGGCACCTGCCTCTATCCATTTCCAGCTGATGCCAGGGTTCTCTGGCTTAGCACAAAAGTGCTTATTTATGTTGTGCTACTGTAATATTGGTGCACCAAAAAGACAGAGACAGGGAATGGAGAAGAGACATGGTGGGTATATGTATGTGTGTGTTTGTGTGTGTGTGTGTGTGTGTGTGTCTGTCTGTCTGTCTATCTATCTATCTATCTATCTATCTATCTATGCACACACACACACCACGTTAGAGTAATATGTCTTTAAATATTTTGATTGACACATGACATGTATTCTGTGAGGCAGCCACTGACTGCCAAATCATGAGCACACGGCATGATGCAAGGTTGCTACAGGACTACATCATGCTATGGGGACATTGAATGATGACTCATAGCCAACACTCTATTTAAGTGGACCAGGATGCTGTTGTCACTTGTCAGTTGTGAGTTGTGGCTTATTGTTGAAGCAGCAGGGTGTTGTTGTGGAGCTGGAAAGCAGACATTGGAGTTGATTGGAAGTCAGGAGTGTGTGTGTATATATGTACTGTATCATATTTTACACTTTGCAACCTGAAGATAAAAGCCTCCAGAACTTTGGATGAATCAACTGTCTGTGAGTTTTTCTTTTAAGTGTGAAAAGCGGTCAGTGCACTGCCAAAACCCGTCTCAATCCGCAAGGAGAGGAGGGCTTATTATTATTATTATTATTATTATTATTATTATTATTATTATTATTATTATTATTAAATTGTTAATACTAATAGCTGGAGGGTTTTGTTTTTGTACTTTGCTGTGTATATTATTTTGGTTGTAGCTGGGTAATTTCCCCCTCAGACTGTGCCAAGAGTTTAGGCTTTTATCCCACCTATATAGGCTTTCCTTGTTCTTCTCCTCTTTCCATTTCTGGACACACTAGCCATTCCATATAGAACAAAGCAGGGAGGAATACACCACTATTGCAACTCACAAGTCTTCTTGTTGCACAAGCCTGGCATCACAGGATGAAAGTGAACCTTCTAATGACATCATCTGCTCAGATTATCTTATCAGAAGACTCACTAGAGATCTTCTGGAGGCTCTGATGAATAATGTAATCATTTTGTATCTGCCTATTTAGGATATAGGAGATTATCACATGGAGAAAAAAAGATGCGAGAGAAGTGGGATGCTCCGGTTCTTATTGTGTGATTGCATGAAGATT
>NC_056522.1:183635193-183646630 GCF_019175285.1 Sceloporus undulatus
ATCACACAATGTCCTGCTATGCCATGCTCATCCTGTTCTCCTGTCGGTGAAGTGGAATGATCCTTCACTTTTCATTAATGGGAAACTACTGTTAAAAAAAATGACAGGACCATTCCACTTCACGGACAGGAGAAGGATGGAATAAGTGAGATGTCATGGGATGTCGTGTGACAAACTTTGAACAATCACGTGATAAGACAGGAACATCCCATTTCTATCTCATCCTTTTTCTTCATGTGATAATCTCCATAGACAGACATTTCTGACTCCCTGTGCCCATTCAATTAACTACTAAACAACCATTGGAGGTGCTACAGTGTTAAACAAGAAGTCTGGCAGGTGATTTGGCCATTTGGGAGGAAAGAAGAAAATACTAACTTTTGCAATGCCCACAAAAAGGCATATGCGGGTGCACACTGGACTTACGGTTGCATATGTCACTAACAGGACGCTGGCCCATGTGTGCTGTAGCTAAGACCACCTGGGATATGAGCAGGGAGCATTAGTGTGGATGGTGGTAACCAGTACAGCTGGTGGACATATTTTACCACCTGTCTGACTGGCTAAAACATATCCTTCCTTCCCCCAAGCCCTGGACCGTCATATTACCTGTTTATATGAGGTTCTACCTGGATTCTTGGCCACTTTACCTCTGATGGGGAAATCTGCAAATGTTTAGTGATGTCTGTCTGTTTAAGAAGGGCTCAGAATTCCTGAACCGGATCCTCAGATCTGTGCAATACCAAGACACTCTGGTTTTATGAGTGGAGGGGACAGATGATTATCTTCAGTCTTGACAATGCTTGTGCAACTGACAAATGGAGCAAGGAGAGAAAAGTTATTTATGGAAAAAAGGGGTAATTGAGAAGTATATTTGGGGATCTGGAATCTATTTCTGAAGTATTTTGGCAAGGTTAGTCCAAAGAATCTTCAATTCATTTCCAATGTTTGTTTAATATCTGTATCTTCTTTATTATGTTGAAAAAAATGTAAATTTATATCTCTCTATTATTTACTCCACGTTTTTAAAATTGAATAGATTGATTCTATGCTGGCAAGAGTCCCACTTGTGTCCTCCGCGTGCATAAGTTCAACAATGCAAGGTGGCTGGGCGCTTTTGTTCAACAAGGAATATACATATTCAGTTCAAGACTGCAGTGCTTGCACATGCAATGCCACTGCATATGCTGATGTGCATGGGATGAGGTCTGTCTATTTGGTTGTGCATTTTGTTACAAAATTGAGTGTGCATTCAATTGTACAGTGTTGCCATTCAACACAAGCGATGTTCAGCCCAGTGTGCAACTCCATGTAGATATTTATACTGCAGAGCTTCATTGTGGGATCTTAGCCATTCTAATATAACCATTGAATGCTAATCTATGCCTGTTTTTAGTTTGCCATGTCCAGGTTGGTGGGAGGGATACAGAAGGTTAGGAAAATAACGATACCATACAACAAAGGTAGCTGGCCCTTGTGGTCTCTTCCAACTCTATGATTCTATGATCCACATGGTACAGTTGTTTGAGGACCGGACTACAAATCTGGAGGACCAGGATTCAAATTCCCCCTTGGCCATTGAAACCCACCAGGCAATGGCAAACCACCTCTAAACAATTCTGGGCAGGAAAAACAAACTTGATAGGGATGCCATAAGTTGAGGGCAAGTTGAAGGCATATATCAGAAATAACCAACAGCAGGATTGAGGCCCATGAAGTTCTCCAGATGCTGTTTGAAAGCAACTCCCAGCATTTCTCTCTATTGGCTAGCAGTGCTGGAAGCTGTAGTTCACCAAACATCTGGAGGGCCACATGATTTCTTCCTTGATGGATAAACAACTCTTTATAACAACTGTTTGTGCTATACCATCAGCCCACCATATCTGTGGATTCAGCATCCATGAATTCAGCCATCCATGCCTTGAAGATATATATCTTTGAAAAAATCCATAAAGCAATATTTGATTTTGCCATTTTATATGAAGAACGACATTTACTACCCCGTATATAATGGGACTTGAGCATTCACAGATTTTAGTATCTACGGGGAAGTCCTAGAATCAAATTGTGATGGATACCAAGGGCCCAATGTATTATTTAAATTGTTTATATACATCTCCAATAATATTGGTGATGGGAGTAATGTGCGAAGAATCCTCTATGAAAGCTAGACATTCTACAAACCAATTTATCAGATTTTGGTAAATTAAAAGACCAGGCTCCTGAATCTGAAAGTGGCTTTTGATTGGGGTATGGACATGTAAGAAGGATATCTGGGTAAAAAAATCCAGGCTTTCAGAAACTTTTCTATAGCAGAACTAGTTCTGCCATCATTTAAATGGCAAAGCATTACATATATGGATCCCACGTATCTTATATAATTCCCACTTCCCTATGTTATAAATTGGTTACAATGGTTTTAAATTATTCTATCCCTGGCTTTATGAATGGGCGCATGCGCATGCGGTGTCATGAACTGGGGTGTCTGCCCACTGAAGAGAATGGGATTTAAGGTCACACACTTTTTGGCTATCCACAGGAGAATCTAGAATTGATCCCCCCCGCCCCCCGGATAGCAAGGGTGCACTGTAGCACTAAAATTAAATATTTCTAGACAAAACCATGATTAAGACAGTAATCCTCTACCTATTTATTTGAGATTAACTCCACTGAACATAATGGGACTTACCTCGGAGTAGACTTGTATAGGCTTGCTCTGGCATTAATTTATTGATGCACCCCTTTCCTAAATTTATGATGGAAAATATTTGGTAAACACACATTCATTTCATCCTAATCAATTAAGAAATCTAATTAAAAGGAGCAATTTTTTTTCTCTGAAAAATATTTTTTTGGACCAAATATTCAGATGAGTAATATATGATGCGCTTACCTGTGATGAGACATTTCCCTTCTGTAATTGTTTAAATGGCATACTATGGCATTTTTCTCTTCCCGTGCAAGGGAAAGATTTGAACTAATGCTGGGGTGCTTGAGCCCAGCTTGCTCAGACATGCTAAAGCTCATAAAATAAATCTAGTCAATGAGCTTTGACAAACTGGGCAGAGAAGCTCTTCACAGACAAAAAAAGATTTTTTAGAAAGTATGTGTGTGGGAGGGATTAGAGTGATTTTCCATGTTCAAGTTATTGCATGCCCATTTAATTTTTTCAATAAAGGAAATTCTCTGTTACAATTTAGAGGCAAAGTAGGCAGGATGTTGGTCAACCCATGATCTGATTTCTGTTGCTTGTTAAAAATGAAGAAGTCAGCCATAAACCAACCTCACCAACCCTTAATTCTTACCAAGGTTGTGGTATATCAGATATGGGCTTTAATATTTTCCTACATGGATTCACTTTCCACAGCAGCTATTTATCACTTGGGGCAAAACATACAGGTACGCACATGGGAAAGAGGAGAATACAGTGAAATCAAAGTGGACAGCAGACCGTAGTGACTGTCAACAGTTTTCTGTATCTGCACTTTGAAGGTTAAAGTGGAATCTAAACAGCTGAAGCTTTGAAAGAAAACATACCATTTATAAATATCATCACATTAGAATCAATCAATCAATCAAAACTCCCCCTTTAAGAATTATGATTTGATATTCATTATCTGAAATTTGTATACCTGAGTATGTCAACCTAAGAAAAAAATATGCATATTTGCTGAGAAATAGCAAAGGGACCAATTTAAAGCAGTGGTTGCCAACCCTGGGCCTCCAGATGCTGGACCACAGTCTTAACACTCATTCTTCTCCCTTTCTTTCTTTTTCAGATAGAAAGTAAAAGGGCAAAGGCTACCTTGTTGTTAGTAGTCTGTAAGATTCCCCGAAAGTCTTCTAGGCAAATTATGCAAGCTGTGCACAGACATCTTCAAATTAGGAAAGATGTATTTTTTTTAAAAAAAATTGCATGCATTTCCATCTGAGAAGAAAGTCTTGCAAAACCAACCTATCAGATTTTCTTTTGACATAGGACTTTGAGAGCCAAGATGTATCATGGGCAAAACTCTGGATGTAACATCCAAACCAGAGATTCCAGATTCCCCATTGCTGGGAAAACCGTGAACTCTAACTGACTCAAGAGAGACTTACAAATGGGCCAAGGTCTCATGTAGGTATTGTATTCAGAAGTGTGGTGAGAGCCAGTGTGTTGTAGTTTGAGTACTGGACTAGGACTCTGGGAGACGAGAATTTGAATGCCCATTTGGCCAGGAAACATTGGGTGCCCTTGTGCAAATCACCCTCCCGCAGACATAGAGGAAGGCAATCACTGTTGGAAGAAACAGCAGCTTCTGAACTTGGTCATGTTGTTGTCTACTAGAGATGAAATGACTTAGACAGAAGGATTAGGATCTTTCGTCTCCCTTTCCTGCTTGCTTTTCCTTACCTATCCAAAACGTTTTATAAGCAGGTAACATAGTTTGGTTCAGTAAGAGCTAATGAAGTGACTACTCTCTGTTGCAAACGAAAAAGAAGCATCCCAGACTGAATTCTTATGCTTTCTTCCCATCTGCTCTTTGATGAGGGCATGCTGCAACATGTTTCCCTCCCATCCTTTTCTCTTTTAGACTAGTTTAAGAAAGGATCAGACTAATTCTATCCAAGAATGTATTTCCTTAATACATGTTCCTCCTGCTGAAGGTTCTAAACTTATTTTTCTGTCTGCAATTTGGCCCTTTCAAACTCACCATCCTAAGATGGGCACCTCCACTGTGACTGGTGTAAAGGCCTTCTTTCCCATAATAATTTCTCATGATTCTTCCTGTCTAACTCCTTCAGAAGCAGTGATGGAAAAGATATTGAATTAAAAAAAAACTGTTAAAATATTTCTTGAGTATTGACAAAGAGGATCCTGAACTGATGTCAATATTCACAGTTCAAGATTTATTCCGTGCCAAAATCACACTTTTTTTTTTGCATAGGGAAGAACACATTTTTGCACTGGGAAAAACATTTTTGTAAATGCTATTTACTGCACCAAAATGTGTGAATTTTGCAAAGATTGAGTACCTAGTTGCAGCATTTTCTACTACTGCCCCTTTATTTCTGCACTGGAAACAGCTTTTTCTATGCAGCACTGCACAGGCGCAGTACAACCCATTTGTATGATTCGCAGAGGCCACGAAGAAGAAATTATTTTCTCAATAGATGCTTCTGTTTCCTGCACAGAAAATTCTGTTTTCTATGTTTTTAAAAAAGGTGCAAGTTTTATTAACATTTTAACTGTGAATAGTTTCTGAAAACTGCATTTTTTGAAGACTTTCTTGCAGCTGGAAGAAAATTGCTAAAATTACTTCTTGCTTCCTTTGAGAATTAAACAAGTGAAGAATTTCCATACTCTGAATAAATCTTGTCAGGAAAATCCTATGATAGTGTTTCCATAAGTCACTTGAAGGATGGGACTTGGAGGTACTGTTATGCAATGGTTCTGGTCTTTCTTGGAGGGGCATACTCAGTGCTGTTTGACTCCTTGGCCATTGGCCTGTGGAATCCCATAGGGTTTTGTTTTGTCCCCCATGCTTTTTAACATCTATATGAAACCTCTTAGGGAGGTCATCTGGAGTTATGGGGTACAGTGTCACCAATATGTTGATGACACCCAACACTGCCTCTCCTTTCCACCTGGTTTCATGGAAGTTGTCTTGGTACTGAATCAATGTCTGTTGTCAGTAATAGACTAGATGAAGGAAAACAAACTGAAGCTTAATCCAGACAAGACAGAGGTGGTCCTGGTCACTAGTAAGGAAGATCAAGGAATAGGGACTCTGCCTGTGATGGATGAGGTCACACTCCCTCTGAAATGAATGTCAGGCTCACAGTTTGAGTGTTCTCTTGGATTCACCTGTGAGCATGGATGCCCAGGTTCCAGAAGTGACCTGGAGTGCATTAGCACAGCTAAAACTATGCACCAACTGTACCTGTTTCTTGACTACTGTAACTCACTCTTCATGGGGCTGCCTTTGGAAACTGTTCTGAGATAAGCAGGTTCAAAATGCTGCAGCCAGAATGGTGATATGGGCCAGTTATAGGGAGCATATAACTCCTTTGATAAAACAGCTTCACTCACTAACAGTTTGTTTCTGGGCACAATTCAAAGTGCTGGTCATAACCTATAAAGCCCTATATGGCTTAGCCCTGATGGCAGAGTGGTTAAATGCCTGTACTGCAGTCATTCACTCACAAAGCATAAGGTTGCTAGTTCAATACCAACCAGGGCTCAAGCTTGACTTAGGCTTGCATCCTTCTGAGGTCACTAAAATGAGTATCCAGCTTGTTGGGGGAATTAGCTTACAGTTGTAAACCACTTAGGACTTAGTTCAGTATGAAGCAGTATATAAATGAAGCTGCTATTGCTAATGATACAGTAGCTGAAAGACTGTATCTCCCTATATGAAGGCAGGCTTTCTCTCAGTCCCATCACTACCATAGGCTCACTTGGTGAGGATACAAGAGAGATCTTTCTCAGTGTCTCCTCTCACCCCCTGGAACTCTCTCCCATGAGACTAAGCTGTCTCCCTCCCTGCTTTTCTTTTACCAGCAGGTAAAGACCTTTTTGTTTAAACCAGCTTTTAATGTATAAGCAGGGAAGCTTTTTATTATGAAATTTTATTTAAAAAAATAATATATATTTTTTAATGTATATTTTCCCACCTCTCCCAGGTGGATCGAGGTGAAATTACAACCTAGTATAAAAATACAAGTATAAGCACAAATATAGAATACATAAAGAATTAACAATTAACAACAAGGTATCAAAAAGCGACTGTGAAGTAAGATATTCCAATCCTGTTCAAGGAGGTGGATCTGTGTGTCTTCTACGAGATCGGGTGGGTATTATCTTTCTTTTAAAAAATATGTATGCCTTTAAAATAATTTTACACTGTTTTATGTTGATTTTAATTTTTTTAAAAAAATGTTCTGGTTTTTTTAGTAGCTCTTTTGGGGAGCTGCTTTAGGTCTCACTTTGGGAGAAAGGCAACATAGCAATAAAATCAATCAATCAATCAATCACAACAACAATTTAGAAGCACACATCCCTGGAAGCTCTGCTGAATTTTATTATGCATATGTTTATTACTTTACTTTATTTGCAGAAAGTACCAAAGGCAGTGTATAGATTAAGCAAAATGAATACTGCTGAAATATCAAATTAAAACCAAATAAGATTTATGATTAGTAATAACAAAACCATCAAAGGTGAGCATTCTTAGACAGAACAGGGTGACACACAATCAGGAGGCTGTAATGGTATCAGATACTGAAAATCTGGGTATGAATTTCTGCTTGCCAAAAAAAGTCACTTGTGTGATCTTGGATTAGTCATACTCGATCAACCTAACCAATTTCATAGGGTTTTTTTTTTTTGTCAGAATAAAATAAAGTAACCTCCCCTTGAAATGAGCTGCTTCAAGAAGGACAAAAGGCACAAGAAAACAAAGCAAGACAAGTATATTCTTTCCATGATCAATTGCACTGATGAGTTTTGTGGCCACTAGGGTTCTTAGCCTCATGAAAGCAATTCTGACAGAGTTTTATTTCCTCATAAACATTTATTGCAGCAGAGGAAGGAAGGGAAAATGAGTCAAGTAAATGACAACGCGCATAATAAACGAATAATGGATATTTAGCTTAAAGCCAATTTAGGTAGAATTGAGACACAAATGTGGTTTGATTTCATCTTCTCTATTCACTCTTTCTTTTCCCAACCTGCTAGTTGTGCTAATATGTTAATATTTTAAGCATACTGTGTTTCTTCTGAATTCCTTTTGCCTCTGAAAAGTTAGATGATAAAGCAGGAATAAAACCTAAGAAAAAGATGGGCAAAGGGTCATAAATTTTCTTTCATTCGCTATTATAATAAACAATGAAAACTGGGTTGTGAGCAACTAAGCAGATATAGGTCTGGGGCCGAAATATAAAACTACAGTGACACAACCATCTGTACAATTATACAAAACATTACTAGTTTCTTCCCATTCCTTTGAATGTAGGGATTTGTTTTCTTGTTTTTTGGATTTCTTCTTTCTGTCCCCTGCCCCCACCCTTTCAAATGTCTCTCTCTTCAGGCTTGGCATATAGGGGAAAGCAGCATTAAGGGTTATTCTTTGGTGACTGCGGTTGGCTTGGGTTTGTCTGCACAACAGCTATAGTATTTCTCACAAAAAACAAGTCTCGGGGGAAGTTTTTTCTTTAAGTAAGCAACTCTTCCATCAGACATAGATCCTGCCAAGCCTCACTTAAAAAACAAATGTGGGATTTGGTGGGGATTTCTCCAAAAGATGGCTCCAAAGAACCAGCCCTGTTGCATGTCTGGGAAGTGACTGATCCTGCCTCAGAGACACCCTCACTCCTCCTGCATGCTCAGAACAGCATTTCTGCTGTTTCAGTCACCCTTTGACTTTGGTTTGGAAGGGGCAGTGCTGACTCACAGCCACCACTGAGGGCTCCTGCGTAGAAACTGTGTCTAACCATGCCACAAGATGAAGTTTTTGCTGGCTGCAAGCATCGCTCGGCTGTCTCCAGTTCACATCAGTGTCCCATTCTGAAACAGGAAGCCCCAAGCTGCTCTCAGCTGTATTTATGCAATCCTTTGGTTGTGCTGAACGCCCACATTTTGCTTCAGGCCCAGGATTGGAAGGAGCTTGAAATGCATTCTTCCTACTCCCTGTCTGAGCACAGCGAGCCAAGATATACTTTCATGGTGTCCTTGCTGGTCTGAGGTTTGCTCTCATTAGTTTTCTTTGCTTTTGTCCTCTTCACTCTAATAAAAACAACACACACACACACACACATTTAAAGTTTTGTTTTCGTAACACAGATCTCATGACAGCTTCAGTTCATCCTTTCTATGAATTTAGCTCACCATTTCTACGAATAGCCTCCAAGGCAGTCTCATTTTCTAGAAATGTTAAGCTTGCTTTTCATCATGACAAGGGGCAACAAGTAATACACAACAAGTACTAACTACCTCCACTGATGGTGTGTGTGTGTGTGTGTGTGTGTGTGTGTGTGTGTGTGTGTATGTGTATACACACATGTCTGTGTGTAATTAATTTAATGCCTGTAAAATCTGCTGTCTTGGACTATAGTTCCCAGAATCCCACAGACAGCATGACTGTGGTGGCTGGAGGACTCTGGAACATGTAGTCTGAAAAGTAATGCTTCCAAACTTGAGCCATTGAGTAAATAATGGTTGTGCGAGAGTTTGAATTTAAGTACACAGGGCTGAATGAGATTTTATGTGGATGTTATAATATCCAGTGCATGTAGTCTTTAAATCCTTCTGTGTATACAGAGAGAGATCTCGCTTTTAGAGAACTAGGGTAAACAGCAGTGTGACACTCTGGGATAGTTCACTTCCATGTACCACATGCTGGTTTTCATGCATATAGCCATTCTCCCCAGCCTAGCACTCTCCAGATGTGCCATACTACATTTCTCATACTTCCTATATAGAATGCAGTTGCAGTCCGTGACATGAAGTGATAGTCCAGCACACTCATGAGACAATAGTCTGTGTAAGGCTGAACATGACAGAAGTTATCCTATAGCAGGTGAACATATCACATTTATTTCCCAATCCAATTATTTCTTATTGGAGATGTATTTATTTGTTTATGAAGATGTACAGTACATGCTCCCTATTGGCTCTAAGTGTATCTATGTTGGCTTGCATTATAGCTTCAAAACATACAATACAGTCAGCCCTTCTTATACACGGATTTTATATACATGGATTCAAGCATACACGGTTTGAAAATGTTTCAAAAAAAGTATAAATTTCAAATATCAAACCTTGATTTTCCATTTTTTTTTACAAGGGACACCATTTTGCTATGTCATTATATTTAATGGGACTTGAGCATACACAGATTTTGTTATCCACGGGGGATCTTGGACCCAAACCCCAGCGTATAACAAGGGTCCACTGTACAATCACTGAGTTGGACCACTGGTCCCTCCTAGGATTGTCTAATCTGACTGACAGCAGTCCTCCAAGGACTGAGACAGAGGTCTTCCTATTGCTGCTCTTTATTGATTTAATTAATTAATTAATTCACGCTTTCATCTCCTGGATTTCTTCCTGATGACAGGCCCTTGAGGCAGCTACCAGGCACACAGTGTTAGCACATTACAACACAGAATAAACTTCCTTAAAAGAAAAGAAAATATGGTGGCTTAAGAACTCTAGGAAAAATCATAACTGCATTACCCATGACAAGCTAGAAGCTGGCTAATGGGCACTGCTGGAGCTGTATCTCCAACCTTTCCCACTATCATCATGTTAAGCTACATTTGAGAAGTTGGTTCAGCCAGCCCTGGAAACAAATCCCCCATTTCCCTAATGCTATTTCATATTCTCACTCTTACCAAATTTATCCCTGTTCTTATGAAGGACAGAGCCTGATACACATCCAACACTAACAAGATTTAAAAAGGTATGTCCTAAATAACCTCTTGGTAGAGCTTGGAAACATTAGGTGGTTTTTATGTATGTGTGTGTGTATGTGTGTGGGGATAACAGCTCTCAGAATCCCACAACTAACATAACTGGGCACATGATTTACAGTGGCTCACTTCTGCCCTTGCCTCTAGAGCAGCCTTCCCCAATGGAATGCCCTTCAGATTGCCTACCATTCCCAGTCAGTCTGGCTAGTGGGCAAGGTGATAGGAGTTGAAGTCAGACACTTCTGGTGGACATCAAGGTAGAGAAAGCTTATCTAGAATATGATGTCCTCCCATTATCCTAAAAAATTTCCACAATGGCAGATGGTGGCCCACGTTAGAGCGATGGTAAATTAGGTTTCACTCCAAACTTTAAAGAGGCGAACTTTTGTGTTGAATTTTTTTTTCTAGCTAGGCTTCAGCACCTTCAATTGTTAATTTGAAATTCAAAGTATGAATGTGACTCCATCTTTATCAGTGACTTGGATGACAGAATTGAGAATATACTTATCAAATTTGCAGATGACACCAAACTAGGAGGAGTAGCTAATACACGGAGAATGCAATATACTGCACTTAGGGCAGAAAAATGAAATGCACAGATATAGGATGGGCAACACCTGGCTGAATGAGACTACATGTGAAAAGGATCTGGAAGTCCAAGTAGATCATAAGTTGAACATGAGTCAACAGTGCGATGCAGCAGCTAAAAAGGCCAATGCGATCTTAGGCTGCATCAATAGTAGTATAGTGTCTAAATCAAGGGAAGTAATAGTGCCACTCTATTCTGTTCTGGCCAGGCCCCACCTGGAATATTGTGTCCAGTTCTGGGTATCACAATTTAAAAAGGATGTTGATAAAGTAGAGCGTATCCCAAGGAGGGCAACTAAAATGGTGAAGGGTCTGGAAACTATGACCTATGAGGAACTATTTAGGGAGCTGGGGATGTTTAGCCTGAGAAGAGAAGGTTAAGAGGTGATATGAT
>NC_056522.1:183646655-183727424 GCF_019175285.1 Sceloporus undulatus
TTGATAGCCCTGTTTAAATATTGAAGGGTGTCACATTGAGGAGGGAGCAAGCTTGTTTTCTGCTGCTCCAGACTAGGACCCGGAGCAATGGATGCAAGCTACAGGAAAGAGATTCCACCTCAACATTAGGAGGAACTTCCTGACAGTAAGGGCTGTTCGACTGTGGAACACTCTTCCTCGGAGTGTGGTGCAATCTCCATCCTTGGAGGTCTTTAAAAATGGCTGGATGTCCATCTGTCGGGGATGCTTTGATTTGGATTCCTGCATGGCAGGGGGTTGGACTGGATGGTCCTTGTGGTCACTTCCAACTCTATTATTCTATGATTCTATGAGAGTGGTTTACCACACAATTGACATGGAAACCACTGAGTGACAATGTATTTCACACTTACTTGATCACTTTCCATCCAAAGTTAGCTACTGTTGGAGCAGTTCACTGTACAGTGATGGGAGCACATAAAGAGTTGGATGATTCTTCTAAGGGTATTAGTGGAAAGGAAAATTTCCAGCACCTTGGTGTCAGAGAGCTTCGACACCACATGTCATTTGCACAGCTGAACTTTAAATACTTTAATGTGTTCACTGCCAGGGCAGCACCCCTGTCTTATAAGAACTGTGTAGCTGCCATCTTTGAAAACACCATTAAAGATATAAAAACCCCTGTGTGACATGCACGTATAACTGAGACTGAAGTTCAAGGCAGACTGACTACATTTATATTGCAAAAGAACTTGCAGCACCTTCATGGCCAACACAGCTACCACGGTACAAACTCTATGAGTCTAGCGAGGTTAATGTCGTAGGGCTTCCACTCTGAAATTTTTGCACTTAGCTAACTATGTTACTTCCTATGGGAAAAGGTCTCCCTGGGCCTAAAATCACCCAGCACCATCAACATGGATAAATTAAACTCAACTCCCTAGCAGGCATTGGAGCAATTATTTGAAATTTGTTTTAGGGATGCAGATCTCCTGGAGGACAATGTGACTCCCTGACCCCTGGCAGTCTCTAACCCCTAAATCCTAAATGATTTTCCGTCACTTGCAAAACAAAACAAAACTAGAAACAGGGCTCTCATTTTATTTCTATTCCTCTGGAAATGTACCTTTTTTAAAGCGACCAAGATCCAGGAAATCAGGAGGAAAAAGAGGATCAAACTAATGATGGAACCAAAACCTCAACAAGTTTCTATCCTCTCCCACCCCCAGCCACAACACCAATTTCAAATATGTTACATTGAGTTAAATGTTCATTTTTGCCCTTTTGCATGAGGTGCTATGGTTTTCTACTTTAAATTGTACTTCATATTTGATAGCCCTAAGGTAAAAGCTAGGGACTTCCCATTGGCAGGAGGGGGACATACTCTACATTAACAAATGGGCAACTGTGGAAGGCTACGGGGTTTGGGGATCACACACCACCACTGCACCAGCTCCTACTAAAAATACACTCTTTTGCACCCAAATGCCCTCTTAAACAAACAAGTTTCATTTATATACCATTTCATACCGCCTAACCAGTGTCTAAGCGGTTTACAACTGTAAGCTAATTTTCCCCCAACAATCTGGCTACTCCATTTTAGTGACCTCGGAAGGATGCAAACCTGAGTTGAGCTTGAGCCCTTTTGCTGGTCTTGAACTCGCAACCTTATGGTTTTGAGTGAGTGGCTGCAGTACAGGCATTTAACCACTGAGCCACCAGGGCTTTATGTGTAGGTGATGTTAAGACTTATTACCTTATTTTGGGGCGCTCAGAGTCTTTTTCAGGCAAAAACATTTTTTTGGGGAAAATTTTTGCAGAACTTTGTTTTGACCCCCGGGATCCAGGAGACACAAAATGTGGTGAATATGGCCTCCACACCATCTAGAGGTAATTTGGGGCATTTTGATCAAAATAATATAATAATAATAATAATAATAATAATAATAATAATTTGGGGGGAACATTTTGGGGGGGGGAATGACCCCTGGGGAACACCTGTGGCCTGCAGGCTGCACTTTGCCCACCCCTACTCTATAGCTTCCAAAATATAAAATAAATGAGGGGACAGAATAACTTCAACTGGTTCCTAAAACTTTTAATTGCAAGGGCCTTTTGTGCGTTCCCAGAGAATATTGCTGACAGCAGAGACTAGCACTCAGGCTTGTCATCAAATGGCTAGGGCTGGCCCCTTGTGCAGGTAATAGGCCACTTCTTTCTTTTGGTTTAGTATAAGCCCTTGGAACAGGAATCATGAAGGAGGCACAGACAAACCTAAGTGATATGATTCCCTCAAGGCCCAAGAATGTTTAAGCACTGTCCTTTCCAGCATGAGTGGCTCCTCTTCTTCACTGGAGGATGTTTGGAAAAAGTCAGTCTTCAGGGAGGTGGTGCCAGGTTTCCTTCATCCTCCAAAGTGCTTGATATGTTCTTTCACAGTCATGCACTACTAGGGAGTGAATAATTTGTCCTTTCATGCAAGAGTGAAGAATTTGAGTCAACATTTTGCTTCCCAATAGTTAATAATAGGGAGCATTTGCATATTTATTTATTTATATTTCAGGTCATTTATGTGAAAACTTCATTTTCATACACTCCAACATTTTTGCACAGGAAAAAGTATATTTGGGCAAATGTTTCTTAAATATTCCCTAAATGCAGGGAAAAAAATGCATAGGTTGACTATTTTTTTCAACAGCATGCAATGAAAACCTGTATGAGTCATCTTTTATCTCTTTGCCCTACTTTTGGTTACAAACTCTCACCATACTGAAACGTTTGGGATAAAATAATCCCTCTTGGAATTAAACAAACACCTGTTGTCCCCCATGGGGAGAAGAAGTAAGGGACTCCCCCTCCTATTGTTCTTGTTGTTAGTCATTATCATCATCACTTCACTTCTTGCAAAAATGATTATGAGTGACGAACTGACTTAAACGTGGGTTTTCATGAACCCAATTCACCATCACCACACTGAGACAATTGTTCCTGGCATTGAGTGAGGCAACCTTCCTCTAGCCTTGAAAGAGCAAGCCGAGGAGAGACTAGGCTTTTGTAATCTGATTCTCTGTTTCTCATGATGGCTTTGGCACGTCTCCATCCCTCATCCTTCTTACCTTCTCTTACCCAAGATGACTAGGTCCATTATCAGTGCTTCAGAGCAGGTTTTTCCCTCCCTACCCCTCATAAATGTCATGTGTGAAAAAGGGGAATCTTTTTAGATTTCCTTTTTCTAGCCCCCTGAGGGTTCTGGCTGGTCTGCATCACTTCCTTCTAGAGAACTGATTTTAGTAAATGTTAATTTCATCACAAACATACATGTGTATCTCTGGGTTTTACAGCAAGGAGGCAACACGGCACCTTCAATACCTTATTGAAGCCCTAACATCAATTAAGATGCATAAGTCACCGTGTGACAGTGGTGGGAAGCACTTACATCTTTTTCAGGATGTCTTGTTTTTCCTGTTGAGTCAGAGAAATCTTGCACTTTCCATTTTCAGCTGATTCTCCAAAATATCCAGATGTCCCAGTGGAAAGAGGCTGTTTCTAACCCAAAAGATAACACAGGTTTTAAAGGTATGATCCAGTCAGTACCCATACAGCTACCTAAATGATACCAAATGCAAGTTACTCCTAGATGAAGAGAAGCAGACTCAGAAGTGAACTATTTAATCCTATAAAAACCCGGGATGAGTCTCCTGCAACTATCTTTTGCTGTACATTTTTCAGCCATTAAATTGAACCACAAGCAAACAAGGTCAACAAGCTAGACCCATGCCATGTGAAGAAACTGTTGGCAAATGTTTGATGTCACTGTGGCTCAAACTGTGACAAAAGCCAGGAGTCTGTGTAGCAGACAGCAGGAAGCTTTTTCACTTACTAGGACAGAGACAAGTTAAGCGTGGTCTCCACCACAGCTCTCTGAAGGATGTCCATATTTACTACATGGATACAATGAAACATTACTCATTTGTATCTTTCATAGAAACACACCTACATGATTGTTCAATTAATTCTTCAAACAGGATGCTTAAAACAGGATCAGATCTAATTACATAAAATTGCTACCCATTCTATCCAATGTCCTTGTCAAGATTTTACTTCCCTTACGTAATTCTTAGTTATGGGGCCCAGAGTATTATCTTACTGCTGCTCGGTTTATGGATGGCTTCAGCACATCATTATATTCATTCTTCTAAGCATTAACTTTCCAAGTGTTGCCTCTACCTTTGATGATTCTCATGAAACTTAAAACTGAACAAACTGGAAGTTCAGTGTATTGTTTCACTGCTTCCATAACTGCTGAACAAGTTAAGAATCAATATACCAAGATGTGCAGTGTTTTTTGGACCTATAAAGCAAATATAATAAATACCTATATGGAATGCTTCAATGGATCTAGAAAGAGTAATGCCAAAGACAATTTATCAGCAGGTGAAAATCAGTTTCTAAGATCCAAATTACTACACAAGATCCATTAGGGGAAGAATGAGAAGAGCAGATACATGTTTCTCTCCCATTACTACTGTGCTACATTGCAATCTGCTTTTGAAATGTATGAGATATGGCATGGTTTCCACAAGATGGTCCGCTTACTAGGAAAGATCTGGCAGATCATTAAACAGAGAGTCTGTGAACATCTAGAAAGCAATGCCATAATCACAAAAAGTCAACACGGGTTTCAGAGAAAGAAGTCATACCAGACAAACCTTATCTCTTTCTTGATAAAATTACCAGCTTGTTAGATGAAGGGAATGCTGTGGATATAGTATTCTTGATTTCAGTAAGGCCTTTGAAAAGTTCCCCATGATATTCTGCAAACAAGCTTGTAAAATGTGGGCTAGACAAGGCAACTGTTACATGGATTTGTAATTGGTTGACCGACCGAACGCAAAGGGTGCTCAACAATGGCTCCTTTTCATCCTGGAGAGAAGTGACCAGTGGGGGTCCCACAAGGCTCTGTCCTCGGGCCAGTTCTATTCAACATCTTTATCAATGACTTGGAGAGACAATTGGGGGAATACTTATCAAATTTGCAGATGACACCAAATTAGGAGGAGTAGCTAATACTCCAGAGGACAGGATCAAGATTCAAAATGACCTGAACAGACTGAAAAACTGGGCCAAGCTAACAAAATGAAATTCAACACGAGAAATGTAAGGTACAGAACTTAGGCGGAAAATGAAAAGCACAGATATAGGATGGGGGACAACTGGCTGAATGAAACTACGTGTGAAAGGGATCTAGGAGTCCAAGTAGACCACAAGTTGAACATGTAGTCAACAGTGTGATGCGGCAGCTAACAGGCCAATGCTTTTAGGCTGCATCAATAGAAGTATAGTGTCTAGATCCAGGAGAGTAATAGTGCCACTCTATTTTGCTCTGGTCAGGCCCCACCTGAATACTGTGTCCAGTTCTGGGCACCACAATTTAAAAAAGGACATTGAGAAAACTGGAGCATGTCCAAAGGAGAGCGACTAAATGTGAAAGGTCTGGAAACCATGCCCTATGAAGAAAGACTAAGGGAGCTGGGGATGTTTAGCTTGGAGAAGAAAAGGTTAAGAGGTGATATTGATAGCCGTGTTTAAATTTTGAAGGGATGTTATATTGAGAGAGGGAGCAAGCTTGTTTTCTGCTGCTCCAGAGACTGGACCCGAGCAAGAATGCAAGCTGCAGGAAAAGAGATTCCACCTCAACATTAGGAGGAACTTCCTGACAGTAAGGGCTGTTCGACAGTGGAACAAACTCCCTCGAAGTGTAGTGGGCTCCTCCTTTAGAGGTCTTCAAACAGAGGTTGGATGGCCATCTGTCGGGGGATGCTTTGATTTGATTTCCTGCATGGCAGGGGGTTGGATTGGATGGCCCTTGTGGTCTCTTCCAACTCTACGATTCTATGATTCTATGTGTCTGAGCTATGCTGGGGTAGGTAGTTCAAATGGTTTGATGATGTTCCTATCTATCTTCGTGTAGGTCTATCTAGTTTTCTCCTTGCCATCCAGTTTTCTATGTAAGGAGCATTCAGTTGTGTAAGCCTATAGCCCTCTGTGACACAAATGAGAAACCTGTTTCTTTATTATTTGACTGATACTAGACATAGAAATGTCACCTGGTGATTTTTGTTTTTACTACTTCAATTTGGCTGTGGAGAGGAATCGAGAGACCAAAGGCAAAGGATCAAAATTGCTCCATTCCCAATCTGCCTTTTCATCTGAGGGGGACATTTTGTTTTCCCTTGTGCGAAAAAAATAAACATGTCTGGAGCAATTTTGATGTGGAAAATAGCTTGCTTGAAATTCTGCATTTCCCCACCACCTCTGCAACTGATCAAAATATGGGGAAACTTTTATTCACAGTTGTGTTAAAGTAAAAACAAACAAACAAAGTTTCTGGAGACATTCCAAAGGTTTCCCATGTCAGTCTGTTGCTCCTTAGCAACTTGTGCAAAAGATCAGACTTTTTGATGTGTCTGACTACAATGCTGAGTATCACCAGTCAGCAGAGCCTGTGTGATGGTAGTTGTAGTCTGTCTGAGACCTCCTGAAGTCTTGGGATGGGGAAACCTGGATTGTGCTCACATATTTTCAGCTGTAGCCTAAAATTTGCTTTCTCAAACCAGTTATTTAAATGCTGAAGATGAAGCCAAGTAAAAAATATGGCACACATGGATTTTTGTTTTGCTTAAAATATCAGAGAGAAAGTGACAGAAAATGGTTAAAGCTTAGTGATTTAAAAAGGAGAAAGATGCACATGTGAAACACTTCTCAACATGTCCTATAAGTACAGTAGATTTTCCCCTTCCAGCCACACCCTGTAAGTGCTATTTTGAGAACTGAACAATTAACCTAAGGAATATGAGTCATTCTTTGAACCACTCTGTGGGACCGGAGAGCCTCTGCTTTCGGAGGGATGTAAGTGGCCTGAGGCTGGAAATAACTCCACAACAAGGAGGAGAAAAAAAAGTTTAGCAAAAACTAGACGCTTAATATAAGTAAGGTCAATGTAGTATTAATAGTGACACTCAATTTAACAATTGGTTAATTAGAAATGGTGAAATGGGGAGAGAAAGAGAAAAGGGGAAGCTTGTTTTGAGACGGGGGGAAATGACCCCGGGAAACACCTGTGGCCTGCAGGCTGCACTTTGCCCACCCCTACTCTATAGCTTCCAAAAATATAAATAAATGAGGGGACAGAATAACTTCAACTGGTTCCTAAAACTTTTAATTGCAAGGGCCTTTTGTGTGTTCCCAGAGAATATTGCTGACAGCAGAGACTAGCATTCAGGAGCTTGTCTTCAAATGGCTAGGGCTGGCCCCTTGCATGGTAATAGGCCACTTGCTTTCTTTTGGTTTAGTATAAGCCCTTTGGAACGGGAATCATGAAGGAGGCACAGACAAACCTAAGTGATAATGATTCCCTCAAGGCCCAAGGAGGTGTTAAGCACTGTCCTTTCCAACCATGAGTGGCTTCTCTTCTTCACTGGAGGACATTTGGAAAAAGGTCAGTCTTCAGGGAGGGTGGTGCCAGGTATCTTTCATCCTCCAAAGTGCTTGATGCTTTTCTTTCACAGTCATGCACTATTAGGGAGGTGAATAATTTGTACTTTCATGCAAGAGTGAAGAATTTGAGTCAACATTTTGCTTCCCAATAGTTAATAATATGGGAGCATTTGCATATTTATTTATTTATATTTCAGGTCATTTATGTGAAAACTTCATTTTCATACACTCCAACATTTCTGAACATGAAAAGTATATTTGGGGCAAATGTTCTGCTAAATAAGTGCCTAAATGCAGGGAAAAAAATGCAGAGGTTGACTATTTTTTTTCAACAGGATGCTATGAAAACCTGTATGATTCTTCTTTTATCTCTTTGCTCTACTTTTGGTTACAAACCCTCACCATGCTGAAACGTTTGGGATAAAATAATCCCTCTGGAATTAAACAAACACCTGTTGTCCCCCATGGGGAGAAAGAAGTAAGGGACTCCCCCTCCTATTGTTCTTGTTGTTAGTCATTATCATCATCATCCTTCACTTCTTGCAAAATGATTGTGAGTGATGAACTGACTTAAACGTGGGTTTTCATGAACCCAATTCACCATCACCACCTGAGACAATTGTTCCTGGCATTGAGTGAGGCAACCTTCCTCTAGCCTTGAAAGAGCAAGCCGAGGAGAGACTAGGCTTATGGTAATCTGATTCTCTGTTTCTCATGATGGCTTTGGCACGTCTCCATCCCTCATCCTTCTTACCTTCTCTTACCCAAGATGACTAGGTCCATTATCAGTGCTTCAGAGCAGGTTTTTCCCTCCCTCACTCCCTAATAATGTCATTGTGTGAAAAAGGGGAATCTTTTTAGATTTCCTTTTTCTAGCCCCCTGAGGGTTCTGGCTGGTCTGCATCACTTCCTTCTAGAGAACTGATTTTAGTAAATGTTAATTTCATCACAAACATACATGTGTATCTCTGGGTTTACAGCAAGGAGGCAACACGGCACCTTCAATACCTTATTGAAGCCCTAACATCAATTAAAGATGCATAAGTCACCGTGTGACAGTGGTGGGAAAGCACTTACATCTTTTTCAGGATGTCTTGTTTTTCCTGTTGAGTCAGAGAAATCTTGCACTTTCCATTTTCAGCTGATTCTCCAAAATATCCAGATGTCCCAGTGGAAAGAGGCTGTTTCTAACCCAAAAGATAACACAGGTTTTAAAGGTATGATCCAGTCAGTACCCATACAGCTACCTAAATGATACCAAATGCAAGTTACTCCTAGATGAAGAGAAGCAGACTCAGAAGTGAACTATTTAATCCTATAAAAACCCAGGGATGAGTCTCCTGCAACTATCTTTTGCTGTACATTTTTCAGCCATTAAATTGAACCACAAGCAAACAAGGTCAACAAGCTAGACTCCATGCCATGTGAAGAAACTGTTGGCAAATGTTTGATGTCACTGTGGCTCAAACTGTGACAAAAGCCAGGAGTCTGTGTAGCAGACAGCAGGAAGCTTTTTCACTTACTAGGACAGAGACAAAGTTAAGCAGTGGTCTCCACCACAGCTCTCTGAAGGATGTCCATATTTACTACATGGATACAATGAAACATTATCACATATTTGTATCTTTCATAAGAAACACACCTACATGATTGTTCAATTAATTCTTCAAACAGGATGCTTAAAACAGGATCAGATCTAATTCATAAAATGCTACCCATTCTATCCAATGTCCTTGTCAAGATTACATTCCCTTACGTAATTCTTAGTTATGGGGCCCAGAGTATTATCTTACTGCTGCTCGGTTATGGATGGCTTCAGCACATCATTATATTCATTCTTCTAAGCATTAACTTTCCAAGTGTTGCCTCTACCTTTGATGATTCTCATGAAACTTAAAACTGAACAAACTGGAAGTTCAGTGTATTGTTTCACTGCTTCCATAACTGCTGAACAAGTTAAGAATCAATATACCAAGATGTGCAGTGTATTTTGGACCTATAAAGCAAATATAATAAATACCTAATGGAATGCTTCAATGGATCTAGAAAGAGTAATGCCAAAGACAATTTATCAGCAGGTGAAAATCAGTTTCTAAGATCCAAATTACTACACAAGATCCATTAGGGGAAGAATGAGAAGAGCAGACACATGTTTCTCCCATTACTACTGTGCTACATTGCAATCTGCTTTTGAAATGTATGAGATATTGGCATGGTTTCCACAAGATGGTCCGCTTACTAGGAAAGATTCTGGAGCAGATCATTAAACAGAGAGTCTGTGAACATCTGGAAAGCAATGCCATAATCACAAAAAGTCAACACGGGTTTCAGAGAAAGAAGTCATACCAGACAAACCTTATCTCTTTCTTTGATAAAATTACCAGCTTGGTAGATGAAGGGAATGCTGTGGATATAGTATATCTTGATTTCAGTAAGGCCTTTGACAAAGTTCCCCATGATATTCTTGCAAACAAGCTTGTAAAATGTGGGCTAGACAAGGCAACTGTTACATGGATTTGTAATTGGTTGACCGACCGAACGCAAAGGGTGCTCAACAATGGCTCCTTTTCATCCTGGAGAGAAGTGACCAGTGGGGTCCCACAAGGCTCTGTCCTCGGGCCAGTTCTATTCAACATCTTTATCAATGACTTGAAGGACAAAATTGGGGGAATACTTATCAAATTTGCAGATGACACCAAATTAGGAGGAGTAGCTAATACTCCAGAGGACAGGATCAAGATTCAAAATGACCTGAACAGACTAGAAAACTGGGCCAAAGCTAACAAAATGAAATTCAACACGGAGAAATGTAAGGTACAGCACTTAGGGCGGAAAAATGAAAAGCACAGATATAGGATGGGGGACAACTGGCTGAATGAAACTACGTGTGAAAGGGATCTAGGAGTCCAAGTAGACCACAAGTTGAACATGAGTCAACAGTGTGATGCGGCAGCTAACAAGGCCAATGCGATTTTAGGCTGCATCAATAGAAGTATAGTGTCTAGATCCAGGGAAGTAATAGTGCCACTCTATTTTGCTCTGGTCAGGCCCCACCTGGAATATTGTGTCCAGTTCTGGGCACCACAATTAAAAAAGGACATTGAGAAACTGGAGCATGTCCAAAGGAGAGCGACTAAAATGGTGAAAGGTCTGGAAACCATGCCCTATGAAGAAAGACTAAGGGAGCTGGGGATGTTTAGCTTGGAGAAGAAAAGGTTAAGAGGTGATATGATAGCCGTGTTTAAATCTTTGAAGGGATGTCATATTGAGGAGGGAGCAAGCTTGTTTTCTGCTACTCCAGAGACTAGGACCCAGAGCAATGAATGCAAGCTGCAGGAAAAGAGATTCCACCTCAACATTAGGAGGAACTTCCTGATAGTAAGGGCTGTTCGACAGTGGAACAAACTCCCTCGAAGTGTAGTGGAGTCTCCTTCCTTAGAGGTCTTCAAACAGAGGTTGGATGGCCATCTGTCGGGGGATGCTTTGATTGTGATTTCCTGCATGGCAGGGGGTTGGATTGGATGGCCCTTGTGGTCTCTTACAACTGTACGATTCTATGATTCTATGTGTCTGAGCTATGCTGGGGGAAGGTAGTTCAAATGGTTTGATGATGTCCTATCTATCTCTGTGTAGGTCTATCTAGTTTTCTCCTTGCCATCCAGTTTTCTATGTAAAGGAGCATTCAGTTGTGTAAGCCTATAGCCCTCTGATGACACAAAATGAGAAACCTGTTTACTTTATTTTATTTGACTGATACTAGACATAGAAATGTCACCTGGTGATTTTTGTTTTTACTACTTCAATTTGGCTGTGGAGAGGAATCAGAATATGATCAGAACCAAGGCAAAGGATCAAAATTGCTCCATTTCCCAATCTGCCTTTTCATCTAAGGAGGGGGACATTTGTGTTTTCCCTTGTGCAGAAAAAAATAAACATGTCTGGAGCAATTTTGATTGGAAAAATAGCTTGCTTGAAATTCTGCATTTCCCCACCACCTCTGCACTGATCAAAATATGGGGAAACTTTTATTCACAGTTGTGTTAAAGTAAAAACAAACAAACAAAGTTTCTGGAGACATTCCAAAGGTTTCCCATGTCAGTCTAGTTGCTCCTTAGCAACTTGTGCAAAAGATCAGACTTTTTGATGTGTCTGACTACAATACTGAGTATCACCAGTCAGCAGAGCCTGTGTGATGGTAGTTGTAGTCTGTCTGAGACCTCCAGAAGTCTTTGGGATGGGGAAGCCTGGATTGTGCCTCACATATTATTTCAGCTGTAGCCTAAAATTTGCTTTCAAACCAGTTATTTAAATGCTGAAGATGAAGCCAAGTAAAAAATATGGCACACGTGGATTTTTGTTTTGCTTTAAAATATCAGACCCCTAAAGAAGTGACAGAAAATGGTTAAAGCTTAGTGATTTAAAAAGGAGAAAATGATGCACATGTGAAACACTTCTCAACATGTCCTATAAGTACAGTAGATTTTCCCCTTCCAGCCACACCCTGTAAGTGCTATATTTTGAGAACTGAACAATTAACCTAAGGAATATGAGTCATTCTTTGAACCACTCTGTGGGAACCGGAGAGCCTCTTGCTTTTCGGAGGGATGTAAGTGGCCTGAGGCTGGAATAACTCCACAACAGAGGAGGAGAAAAAAAAACTTTAGCAAAAACTAGACGCTTAATATAAGTAAGGTCAATATAGTATTAATAGTGACACTCAATTTAACAATTGGTTAATTAGGAAATGGTGAAATGGGGAGAGAAAGAGAAAAGGGGGAAGCTTGTTTTGAGAGTACTGTTGTTTATTTCCTGTGGGAATGCCTAGTCTTGTGGAAGAGAAAGGAAAGATTAAATCTTTTCTCATCCTGTTCAGTAATCCCAAATTCCTTTTAGTCAGTAAAATAAAGACAAGTATTACAGACATAAAAAGGATTCCAGAGATAGACATTATACAAACAATAGTACCACGGCAGAAGAGGACAAGCTATAGAGGGGAGTGAGTTGTAAAAGGATGGTTGGGGATGATGGGAGGAAGGATATATTACAGAGTTATTGTTTTTTAAATATGCATGGTATGAACTTTCCCACCTTTCTGTTCTCATAAAAATAGAATTGGGGCCACTCAATGACTAGCAAGATGCTTGGGAGTTGGGACAAACAAAAGTCCTTCTACAGACAGTACAGACTCATGGAACTCAATGGCACAAGGTGTAGTGATGGCCATTGGCTTACATGGTTTTAAAAAGCAATTAGAGAACTCCATGGAAGAGAAGAAGTCTACAAGCATCAATATGCCATATAGCTAAAAGGAAGTTTCTGATTCAAACACAGTCTCTCTTAATACCAACTGCTAGAAGCAAAAAGTAGAAAGGGGTTATGGACTCCCCATCTTCTTGTGAATTTCCTAGGAGCAGGTGGCTAGCCACTGTTGTAAGCAGGATGCTAAGGTTAATATATGTTCACTTGGATTTGGCAGGCCTTTTCTTATACTCAAATGTCAAAATGTGCCCAATTACTCTTTGATAAAGAAATGGAGGAAATGACAGAGAGGAAACAGTAACAGCAACAAATTAAGAACACATCATTTGGATGGTTCTCATCTCTGTTTCTAAGCCAAAAAGCCAGCATTGTCCAGGACTGCTGTGGTGGTCATGTGGCCACCATGGCTTCACCGAACTGAGAAGTGGTACCTATCTATCTACTTGAATTTGTTTGCTTTCGAACTGCTAGGCTGGCAGAAGCTGGGACTAGTGACAGGAGCTCAACCCATAATGCAGCACTCCGGCCTTGAACTGCCAACCTTCCGATCTTCTGAAATTCTGAATTGGCATCTTAACCACTAAGCCACTGCATCTCTTTTACTGTGCAAGAAATACACTGCTGGCTCCATAGATCTTTACCCAGAGAAATAGTTATCTTTCAAATATATTAAATTTGCCTAACATACAAAATGCCACATTCACAATAATGCTGGAAAAGTGCTATTTCTTTTCTCAACTAGCAAGGGATTTTACTTATTTTTAGGTGTTGTGGACACCTAAAAGTGTCCATTGCAATGCTGACAGTGAGTAATGATTCCTGATTTCCCTTATACCATAGTTGTACTTCTAACATGAGCAGCTTGGGTCTTCAAAGACAAAAGCCTAAACATCCCAAAGGCACCAGGTCCCATCTGGGAAACTAAGCTGGGTCCACTGTGGTTAGGGCTTGGATTGGAGGAAGTCAACGAACAGCTGGTGCTGCAGGCTACCTTTCAAAGGAAGGAACTGACAAAATCACCTCTGAGTATTCCTGGCTAAGAAAACCCTTTGAAATTCATGGCGTCATCATAAGTTGACAGGTAACTTAATGACACATACACACACAAACTTAAAGAGATTGTCTGTGATTTGAGCTAGACAGTGGTTACTAAGAGTAAATGAGGCAAGAAGATTCATCTCCTGACTTGAGGTTAGTTTCCACATCTATGCAAAGTACAGTCTTTTTTGGACTTTGTTCTGGAATGTGTATCACACTATGTAGAAAGAAGAGGTGTTGAAGGAGATGTGGTCTTCTGCGTTTGCCCAGGTCCTTTCTAGTTATATTAAAGCATCCCCTAAAGCACTTCCTAGTTAATTTATAGCAAATACCCCCAACCTAGTCCTCTGCATATAAGTTCAAATGTACAACTTTCATCATCCTCAGCTACCACAGCTGGGGCGAGGAAGGTTATTTTAAAGTTATCCTTGAAATCCTAACATTACTTTTCAGTTTTTCCCTGGAAAGTTGAGTTTGCAATTAGATTAGACATATTTTGTGGAGGGAATATACAAATAATTATCCTTATCTTTTGACTATATTTTGACTACTGTCAAAAGAAATGGGAAATCAATTGCAAGCAACCAGCAAGGAACAAGTAAGTGCATGGCATACTCTCTACATCAGGGACAGTTTGTTATATATTATTGACTACTACTACAGTAAACGGTACTGATTACTACTTAAAATGTCTGAATTTGGATACCTGAGTGGTGTTGAATATATCAACAAGAACATGACATAAAAAGTCTGCCAGTGGAATAGAACAAGGGAAGAATTTTTGGTTATTTTTACGCAATGTACAACATAAATAACTACACAGTGTTACTATGTGCTGGAACACTAGGATTCACATGACCACCAAAGCTTGGGCATAGAATGAATCTTTCACAGAGGCCAGATGTACTCAGAAACAAAAATAACTTTTCACTGTTTTTCAAAATAAATTGACAAAGTACTTTTTTTAAAAAAAACTTTACAGAGGAATAGTTTGTTTTTCTGCTATGCTGACCATCAAGAAAAGAACTTGTGGGTAAGTGCAAATAAATGCTGCAGTTTATGTGCTATATGCAACACACCCTTTGGATTATTACTCCAAGGCTAAGATGTTAATTCAGGCAGAATTACTTCTGATTGCATGAGTCACATGACTATAGATAGTGGAATCAGAGGGAATATTTGTAGATAATGAATCTATTCTTCACTAACAACATAAAAAGGAGTAAAGGTCATTAACTTAAAGAAAATAAATCAGGACAACATTCTCTTGATGCCATGCAGGGAAAACTCAAGCCATAGCAATCCCTAGAGTGTTCCTTTTTCTGTTTTTCTGTGATGTTCTTCTATTTTCTGAATAGTATTCTCCCTTTAAGGCAGACGTTTTCTTAGAGTACAGACAGAAGATGGTTAGGAAGAGGTGAAGATCAAACCCTCCTATTTCTAGCTGAGCAATTTTGAAAGCTTTCTGTTACTGTTTGGTTAAAGAAACACTGGGGAAGGCCAAAACGACTTTTGTCTATATCAGAAGCAAAAACACAGAATCCAAATAAATATTAGTATACTGTAGAAGAACTACATATGCCAAGGCAGATGTAGAGTTCCTGCTATGTCACTGGACTGTGAAGACTGGCAGCCACTGAAAAGGTGTTGATTTTTTCCTTGACATGCCAAATCTTTCCCTGGCACAGCTTCTCTCGCCTCTTCCCTGCAGTCCATTTTCCTCATTTCTCTCCAGCAAATTCCAAGACACTGGTAACTCCAGATCTGGGAGGGCAGGAGAATTGTGAACTCTTAGGATAATGATTAAGCCCACCTCCTTCTGATTTTCACTTGCAAATGTCTCCTGCAAACAAGATGTAAATGTGGACTCCAACATGGAATAAAGTTCACTAAGGATGCATCCACACTGCAGAAATAATCCCATTTTAACTCCTATTCATGGCTCAATGCAATAAAATTCAGGGAACTGAAGTTTGTTCTGGCACCAGAGCTCTCTGACAGAGAAGGCTAAAACTACAATTTCCAGAATACCATGGCATTGAGCCAGGACAGTTAAAATGGTGTCAAACTGGATTATTTCTGCGGTGTGCATGCAGCCTGAAAGAAGCTACATCTTTCCAAACATTGATGTCACAATTTACAAGTTCTGCAAGCAAACTTGCAGTGTGTTAATTTATGCAACAACCACCAGACATCTTTCATGACTGTATTTCACTAGACTATTCTCTTGGTGAAAAAAAAAAGTTAGATTTCTGAACAGAGTATATGTAGCTTAAAAATGTTGCTAGAAATAAACTTTTGTTATTTTACAAGGGCAAATTCTAAAACAGCAGTAGTAGCGGCTGCTTGTTGTTCTAATTCTGGTAGCATGAACAATAACTGTTGATGACTTCAAAGGTCAACAGTGCTTATCCTTGATCTTGCCATTTATAGTTAGATTACTTAAACTCAGAAGCCAGAGCCAACTGGCCTCAGATAAGCATGGTGGTTAAACACGGAGAACATCTTAAAGAAAAAAATCCCACCTTTCAGCCTTTTATCCTAGTTATAACTCAAGCGGCAGGCAACAGACAATCATCCTGGTTGCTTCCCTCAGAAATAAGATGTCCATAACATTAGTTAGCTAGAATGAAAATTGTTGTTCAAGAGCATGTTCAGTTTTTATGATGCATGCATTCATTTTAAAGACAGTGGTCACAGCTTTCAATTTTGATACAAGATAATGGAGGATAGCGGTCCTTTTGTAAGTGGTAGGTATGCTATAAAGTGTACCTCGCTTTGAGGCACTTCACTTTTGAGCACTTCACTAATGTGCTGCTTTTCAATTTTACAGTATTGCACTCTTTGGTTACCCATGCTCAGTCTGTTCACATCAATTGTGAACTTTGTGTCTCAGTGTCACAGCCTGACCTCTTTTTATTATTTTTACTTTTGCATAGGCCTAGAGCTATTGCGAAGTTATTAAATGATAGTGTACATATGTTTTTAAGCTTTTATATGCACTGGTAAGTGAGGGGAAATGCTGTAATAATGTGATATTTAAAGTGGTATTTGCTTTATGGTGATAGTATGGAACATAACCTGCCATATTAAGCAACAAATGTCTGTACGTATTTGAGCTTTGTTACTAATGGTGGCGCCTGTGGGACCTACTTCTTCCTAGTTTTAGAATTGCTTTTTTGCCATGAGGCAAAGTTTTTTTAAAATCTTATTTATCCTTTTAGGATATTAATTACTTAGAGATCATATTAGTATATTGAATATATAGGCATATTAAAATGTCGAATAATTTGTTGAATAATTTTTAATTTTTTTATTGAAAGTCTCAAGATTTGTTTTATGTTTCATGAGCTATATTTGTAGTTTTGCTCTGTATGTTTGTTTTGCTTTATATTTACTTTACTATTGTTTTACTATACAGTAGCTTTCCATATCCACGGATTCAAGCATCCAAGGCTTGAAAATATATATTTTTAAAAAATTTCAAATAACAAACCTTGATTTTGCTATTTTATATAAGGGACACCATTTTCCTAACCATAGTATTTAATGGGACATGAGAATCCATGGATTTTGGTATCCACGATGGGTCCTGGAACCAAACCCCTGCAGATAACAAGGGCCCACTGTATGTGTTTGTATACATGGGATCTCAAAGAAAGAATATCAGTTTTATAATGTAAGAATTCAAAGGCATAGCCATGTTAGTCTGGAAAATCAGACTAGCACCTTTGAGATTAATTGAACGAAAGAAGCTGGTAGCATGAGTTTTCATAGACTTGAGCCTACTTCCTCAGATGCATGTTTTATAATGTGTTTTGCTTTAAACAAATAACCCTTTTCCTTGTATTTCTGGAGATTTCCTTTCATCATCTCCCTCTCTCTTGCTTGAAGCAGAATGCTGAACTCACAAGGCCAGACATGTGCCTACCTCATTCACAGATCATGCAGGGAAGGAGGATCTATCTTTATGTTCAACAAAAAGGGAATATCAATGACAGGAACTAATCCCTTCCCTTTAGTTTGGGTCTGACATTGTAAGTAACCTGAATGGGGGGAAAGTGCCTCAAGTGATGGGATTATGGCATGGGTGTCGGTGTGTGTGTGTAGGGAAATGTGAGGAGAATTTTGTCCCCCAATTAAATATTCCTTCAGTCCCTAGATTTCTAGCATTTTAGTAATTCAAACCTTCAGTTGAGCATTTAGAAATATGATTTAGGCAGGCGAGGTTATCAAAGGAATGTGAATGCCACAAATGTAAGAGCTGTTGGTGTGAATGATTTTCAGTGCTAGAAAAGTGGGGATTGAAGGAAATTTCTTGGGGAGGGGCAGAATTCTTATTTCTGGATGACAAAGTCATTATCTGCACTGAAAACCTTGCTTTTAAAAATAATAACCACCACATGACATTTAAGATGATAAAAAAAAAACACCTGAATTCTCAATTTTGTTTGATATAGCTGGAAAGTCAGCTGGGTCACTGGATGGCAGTTAACTTAAAGGTGGATATAAGGTGACAGCCATGAAGCTAAATGAATTATTTTCCTCTTTTTCTTTTCCTTTATCTGGGGATGTAGGGCAGGTACCCATGCCTGAACTGATGTTACTGGAGGGCAGAATTAGATAAGGCAAATAGTGGAAACAGAAAAAAGAAAGCTCTAGACGTTACTGACAAATTTGTTGTTGTTAACTTCCATCGGCTTCAACTTATGTTGACCTCATGAATGAGAGACCTCCAAGTCACCCTGTCATCAACAGCCCTGCTCAGCTCTTGCAGACTCAGGGCCATAGCTTCCTTGACTGAGTCCATCCATCTGGAATGCAGCCTTTCTCTTTTCTTATTGCTTACCAAGCATTATTGTCTTTTCTAGTGAGTCATGTCTTCTCAGGATACGATCAAAGTTTTGTCATTGTGGCTTCTAGGAAGATTTCAGACTTAATTTTCTCTAGGGCCCATTTATTTGTCCTTTTAGCAGTCTGCAGAAGCAAGTGTCACCAAGCTGGGGGAAGAGCCAGGGTGCTGGCAAAGCAACAAGGGGCACACTTGCCCCTCAGCCATCCTTGCCACCACCTATATATTGTCAAGTATATAGAAGGGCAAGCCCTCTGGAAAAAAAATCAATACTGGCAGCTTCTGTAAAGATATTATTCAGTTTTATAAAGTTCTTTGAAAATAGTTTTTTGTGAGTTTTTGGGCTATGTGGCCATGTTCTAGAAGAATTTATTCCTGATGTTTGGCCAGCATCTGTGACTCTGAAGATGCCAGCCATATATGTTGGTGAAACATCAGGAATAAACTCTTCTAGAACATGGCACATAGCCTGAAAAACCCACAAAAAAACTATGGATGCCAGCCATGAAAGTTTCAACTTCACATTCTTTGAAGATATCCATAAACACAAAAGCAAGAGTGATCCAGCAGCCAATGTTTATTTAGACTTCCAAGAACCTTTTGAAAAAGTCCCCCATCAAAGCAGCCTAAGAAAATGTAGCAGTCACGGAAAAAGAGAAGAAATCATTGTATGGACTGAAAACTGGTGAAAGAGTGGGAAGCAGAGATTAGGAATAAGTAGTTGACTGCTTCTTACAATGGAGGGTGCAAACAGTGGGGTCATTCAGAGATCTGTACTGGGACCAGTGTTTTATAACTTGCTCATAAACTGTCTGGAGTTAGGCATCAGTAGTGCAGTTGGTAAGTTTGCTTAAGGCATCAAAATGTTCAAGGTAGTAAGAAAACAAAAACAGATTGCAAAGAGTTCCAGAAGGATCTCTCCAAACTTGGACATTAACATGGTAAATGAGATTCAGTGCTAGCAACTGTGAAGTGATGCATATCAGGGCCAAAAAATAAAAAAAAATAAAAAACCTCTAACTTCAGCTTGAAATAGATGGGATCTGATGTGGTAGTGACAGATCAAGAAAGGGATTCTGCAGTGTAGTGTATCATTTGATGGACATGTTAAAAATGAATGTGAACTCAGTATGTAGGTGCTCTAAAAAGACAAATTCCACTTGAGACAGATTTAGAAAGAAATTGAAAATATAACTGCCCATATCATACTGCTGGCCCGAAATACATGGGCCAAACAGTGCCTTCCAGGTGATTTGGGGGCATGGCGTTCAAATGATGCACACCCCCAAACAGCCGGTCCAAAAAGTAGTGGCAAAAAGCTGCACTTGTCAGCAGCCTGTGCAGTACTGCAGCAGCGTCCAGCTTTAGGACTGCAGCGTCTGGTCACCATGGTCTTGGAGTGATTGGGGCTGAAGTGGCCTCTGGCTGCTCCTTTTGCCCCATCTGCTTCATCCCATTGTTATATAAATCTACGATACATGCATGCTTGGAATATTAGTCACCACACTAGGAAAAAAGGATACTCAGAAAGATACAGGAAAATTTACAATGTTGGGCGCTGCTTACCTTTTTAAAGGGTGAATAAGGAAAGGGATGATAAGTGGTGTAACATTATGCATGGTTTGGTAAACCTGGATAGGAGAAGCTTTTCTCCCCTTTCATAATACTAGAATTCGGGGTAACTTGCTGAGAGGTTAAAAGGCAGATAAAAGGAAATATTTCTTCACATGGCACATACTCAACTGTAGAATTTGCTACCACAAATTTATTGATGGCTGCCAACTCATCCAGTTTTAAAAAGAGATTCAACAGAGTCCTTGAGGATGGGGATTATCACTAGCTATTAGCCATGATGGATCTATACTCCCTCTAGTGTCAGTGGCAGCAAACCTCTTGATAGAAGTTGCTGAAGAGGGTACTGTTGCAGTCATGTCAGGCTCATTAGCAACTGTGTGCTGGACTAGCTAAGGCCCAATATGGTCTAACCCAATACAGCTCTTCTTGTGTTCTGATGTTTTCCCAAGTGTGAATTCTTTTTGCAAGTCATTAGAAATCAAGATACTGACTTCAAGAAGATGAGAGGGCTCTGCAGGGACACATGTTCATGAAATTGTTTTCATTCTGACACAGCACAGTCTTCCCTATACAGCATGATTTTCAACATACAAGAAGGCTATAATCAACCACCAAAAAGCTAAATAAAGATCAGATATTTCAGCACTGATTGTAAAGTGAGATAATGAAAGGGGCTTAATATAGCAAATCTAAACAGGCATGTTCCTCGTGTCAAGCTCCAGCTAACACTGAAGCAGACACCATGAACAAGTAACGCAATCTGATTGCTTTCCTTTCCTTACTATCTTGGTATCTTTGAACAACAAACAAGGACTCTGGTGCTAATTTAAACAATGTTAACTTCATGTGAGATCTACCACTAATCTTTGTAAACTGATCTATGGCAAAAAGGCAGTTTTCTTTCTGGTGGCCCACTCTCCAAGAGCTCTATTAAAAGGCATCATTGGATAATTATTCCTGCCCCAGGTACTGACAACCATCAGTCATGGTTGTAGATAGTGAAATATATTATTACTTTTTCAGTTCTTTCCTAACCTAACGCAAGGATGGGTGTGCCCCCAAAGTAACACTGTTTCATTCGGAAACTATTCCGGTTTCTTCATTCTCACTGTCTTATTCCATTACTGTATTATTTCAGTACTGCACAAAATTGATTTTTCAGAAAAAGCTGAAATCGTCTAATGTATAATTTTCTTAGTGTAAGGGTCTCAACTGCTCTTTCATGGAGCGTTATTTCCAAAATATCTGTGATCATTATTTCCCAACTGTACTTTCATTCCTACTTATCTTATCCATGTCCAAATTCACTTTTTCTCACATTTACAACTACTCTATCTAAGTGCCAACTTAGCCATTTAATCAATCTGTAACATTATGGTTTACAGAGTGAAGGTCCTTATTTTAATTATTCCCTATGATAAAAACAACGACTTGTGAACAATAAAAAATACCATACCAAGAAGACATCTGACTGGAATCCTGCTTCCCATACTGTTTTTTGCTCAATTGTTTGCTGCATGCTTATGACTTACACAGCTTGGATTCAGGCTATATGAATGACTTGACCTCCCTATATGAGTTTGTCCCACTACCTTCTTAAGTTTGCTTGGTAAGAAGAAGGGAAAAGGTCTTCTTGGTGGCTGCTCCCAGATTTTGGAACTCCCTCCCTAGGGAGGCTAGGATGGCTCCCTCCTTGCACTCCTTCCACCACCAAGTGAAAACTTTCATATTCTCTCAGGCTTTTAGGAATTGGCTTTGGTGGGTTTTAAAGGTATGCTTTTTTGTTATTATTTTATCTTTCAATTAATTTTAATTCTACAGATTGTTTTCTGAATAACACACACGCGCGCACATACACAGACTGATTTTTAATCTGAACTGGTTTTAATAATTTGTGAGCTGCCTTGAATCCCACTCTAGAAAAAAGGTGGGATATAAATGAATGAAATAATTATAATGATAATTTTAATGAGAGGAGAGGAGACATGCAGTCTCTTACTGTAGTATGAAGTGGCTTGTCAGAGATATACTCTTGCTATAAAAGGGCCCTATGGCTCACCTAAGGCTAAAGGCATTAATGATAAGATATGTGTGTGTGTATTCAATTTGACTTTTTAAAAGATACTTGGTCTGTGTATCCAAGGAGGTGAAAGTGAGTTGACCTTTATAATCTGCCTATTTTCTCAATTGTCTATTAGTTACATTCTATATAATCTATTACTACTCAGGTAAGTACTTGCTCAACCAAGTATGCAGTAACATATCATCCTGCATAGTAAGATCTCACTTCCTATAACACCTTCCAGAATTCACTTGCTTTCCATTTTTACAGCCCCTTCTCCTTCCTTCTTTCTTGCTTTCTCTTGTGATCGATATAAAACCTTCTCTTACTACTTCAAGTTTGTTTCTTGGCAATGCAAAACACCATTTTTCCCTGAGATCAAGATGCTTTTACTTTCCTTGATCTTTGAGAACATTAATGATGTTATAAAAGTGCATGGATAAAGTGGTGGTGGTTTCTATCTATTTTGAAAAGCGGAAGCTTAAGATTTACTGTATCTAAAATAGATCTTACCAACTTTGGCTGAGCAGTGTATTGTAAGTGTAAAAATACATCTTGGTTATTTTAGAAGTCATTTATTTAAAAATAAAACACCAGATATATTTCAAATATCTATGTCTATAATGAAATATTAATCACCACTAGAACAGACCATTTGAATCAATGAGAATTACACAAACTTACCAAGAACTGAGTTCTCCAGCTAGAAGCCATAGTTCAATTTACGTCATGGGATATAAAAGCTATGCTCTATTTAGGGCAGTTGGCATTCTGAACATTTGGTGGAGCAAAAATGTCTCCAATCACCATTTTGGGTTTTTTGTTGCTGCTGTTAACAAAATCAAGATATTTACACACACATAAACTGATTCATAATATCCGTCTCACCCATCTCACTTCCCTGCTTCTCATGAGAATAACTCCCTCTTCCTTTCCCTTCCTTTTCATATTCTCTTATACATTTTCTCTTACCCTCTCTCACAAACCCCATCATCCATACAGACATCCTTCTTGCTAGACATGAACATTTCTGTGTTTTCATCTATTGACTATTTTAGGATTTTTATATTATTGAGACGCTATTGCTTTTCATTTCTTATTTAAGCATAAATATATTCTTATGCCTATGTGAATTAACATTATTGTTTCCCTTTCCCCTTTTGCAGCCTTTTCAAATTTAACACATTTAAATCAGTCAATTGTACATCCTTACATTCCAAAACTGCAAACATTCCCCAACTTTCCTCTAGGAATTTTAATACAAACCTCCACTCTTTATTGAAATTTTCTGCCTTTGATTAACTGGGTCAACTACCATTTTTATTGTTGAATGACCCTATAATGTATTCAACTTGTGCTATGTTCTTTCTATTTGTGTGTATGCTACCCTGAATACATCCAATTGGATTTCAGGAGCAATGAAGTACTGTGGCTGATTAGTGCTTGGATTAGAGACCACCAGAGATATCTAGATAGAAGTAGGAAAGAATGCCTTGCAGAGGTGATCCTGGTCAGAACAGACAGTGGAGGCTTGATGGACCAATAGTTTTTGACTGAACAGAAGGCAGTCTGCTATGTTCCTCTTTCTCTTTGTGTGCCTCTGTGTTTGTCTGCACTGAAAACTATCAAGATGAGTGAATATGTAGATACTGCATCCACAAGAGAGTGCATGTGTGATTTCTGAGCCCAATGTAATGGGGAGGAAATAAGAGTTCGTCATGAAAGAGATGGGGCAATTGCTGCTGTACTATGCAGCTGTTGTACTCTGCAGACCAGGGACAGAGTGGTATGAACAATGGACACAAGGGACCTTAACCGCAGGATTAGGACACCCCCTACATTCCTACTGCTTGGAAAATACTCTAAGGAGTTACCATTACCCCACAGTCTGGCATCATATGCATTTTCAACAGAAAAATAGGAGTTTTGCTGTTCATATAACACTTCATTTACGAAAACATAAACACAAGAGATGACAAATTTTAGTTTTGCTCGAAATCTGCCCTCTTCAGTATCAAGGATAGAACCTAGTCATGTCATGAAGTGTTAATTTTTCTGTTACTCTATATAAGGAGCAATTTTGTGGCACATATGAAATCAAAGATGCTAGACTAAAGTGTTCACAAGGTAACATACATCCAACAAGGTAACATACATCCAACATACAAAGCAAAAATAAATTGTGTACAAAGCTGTTATAGTGAGTAAGATCACTGGGCCCACCTAACCCAGAATTCAGTCGACAACAGCTCTTCCAGGTCTCAGGCAAGAGCCTGCCTCTGCCCAAGACCATCTTCCATTGAAATGCCACAGACTGAATCTAAATCCTTGGACATACAAAACATATACTCTGCATGAAGTAATAGCCTATCTTATTATGAACTTTATACCAACTATTACCAAACATTTTTCAAAATCCCATTAAATGAACCTCACATATGGATACCTACATTTCAAAAAGGAGACAAGAAATGTGCTTTGCTCTGTACCAAGAAAGTGAAATAAACTTCATTGTTGAGCCAAGAGCAAGAACAAAGGTCAGGGTTAATAAAGAAACAAGAAATGATGATAGGAATATAAACACAACCAGTGGTCTGCAAACAACAATCTTGTTATATGGCTCACGAAGGCACAGGACCAGAAACAAAGGAATAAAGATTATACTGCAATTAATACCTAAATTACTAGCGTATGGGATATTTGAATCCCATTAACTTCCTCATCAGCCCATGTCCACAGATCACCTTGCTGATCACAAAGGGAGGTGGTAACAAATGTGAGGATGCTGGAAAAGTATGGCCTAAAACAGATGGTCCAAAAGGGCTGCTGTCAGGCTGATCCAGGAGTGGGGCATGCACATGATACATGTCCTCGGATTGCTCGGCGGCTGCATCAAGGCTGCCAAATGTGGCCCAAAACCAGCTGCAAAAGGAGTAGTTTCTTAGTGCTCCTTTTTATGGCCTGTTGAGGACCACGGCAGTGGGCATCCTCAGGACTGTGGCATCTGGTTGCTGTGGTCCCAGTGCAGGAGCAGCCTCTGGCTCTCCTTTAGCCCCGTCTGCTTGAGCCCTATGTGTCAAATTCTTTTCCACTGAAAGTAATGGTTCCTACAGTGACAGGGAGTAACAAAATCTGTCTACGGTCACAACCTTGGGCCTGGTACCTAACAAACTGATGGGAGCTCCTGTCAACCTCTTTGATCCCCACTTGGGAGAAAGACGGGATATGAGTCCAATCAATCAACCAATCAATTTTGATTTGGAAATCATTAACTAATTAGGATTAATTTTGAAAGAACTGTCAGGGGGCATTTGTTTTCCCACCAACAATTCTAAAATGGGTTGTGAACAGAGTTTCAACAGCTCCATTCTGGTTAGCGCTGGGGTCACAGTGACCACATGTTCCCGGGCCTGATTCAAGCTGTTGCCATAGACTTGAACTGGGCCACCAAAAAGAAGTGGGTTTTTCTGCTCCTTTTTTGGCTCAGTTCTTCTGGAAAGAGACAGCATTGACGTGGCTTCTGCCCATGTCTGGGGTATGCAACATCTAAACACTATGCCCCAAATGCTGCTGGAAGCCATGTCATTTGGCTGTCATTTCAGGCCTAAATAAAACTACCCCAGAAGTACTTTTAACTTCTGTTGTATCTGAATTAGCTTCTGGTAGTGCCAAGAACAGAACCAAGAATGAGTTCAGTGATAATTTCCATTGCCTGATTCATTAAATTTGGAGGTTTGCAATGTAACATATAAACACACCCAGTCCTAATAATTTTTTTATGACCAATATGAAAATGTTAAACACAATTGAAAAAAAATCCCCAACTAATGCTTAATTAGACTGAAGAATCGAAGAGTTAACTTCAAGTTTAATCCTCCTGCCACATGACAAATATTTAATAATAATAATAATAATAATAATAATAGGATTTATTTATATCCCACTCAATCACTGGGAATCCAACAGTGGGGATAATACAAAGCAATAACAATAAACATGAAAATAATAAAACAATATAACATAGCAATACATAGTAAATCATAATAAGAATAAGAATTTCATAACAATTCAATAATAACAAAGAATAACACAAAAGATTACATTCAAAACAATAATTATCAAAAGGAAATCCCATTTCCAACCCCTCATTCAAAGATTAACTAAGCAAATGCCAATAAACAATGAAATAATACAACTAATACAGCATAGCAAATTACAAGATTACAGTTAAGAAGTTACAGTTAAAAGATTACAATCTAACACCCTAAAAAGAGGGAGACTAAAAATTAACAACAAAATAATATTCTTAGTATTGCCCAAGGCTTCATGGCCAGCGCCCATGCTGAGTTGCTCCGGAGCTGGAGTGGGGGGCCAAGATGTTAAAAGGCCTCCCTCACTCATCCTATATTCTCCTCCTGAGAAGTCCAATATAGCTGAATTATGAGTAGAAGCAGTACTTAGAATTGAATTAAATAATTCAAATTTAAAAATAAAGGTACTATTTTTTTCTTATTCTGCAATCTTAAGGAATAATCTGATTTTCACAAGTGGTCAGCTTCGCAGTAACTGTCCTCATCAGAAGTTTTGCCTGGGTGTGTAGCTTGTGAATTCATTGAACAATTTTTGACTCCAACTTTTAAACATCTTGGCCCAAGCATTTATGTAACATTTTCCATCTCAAAGCATGTGCCAAGAATCTATGAATGGCAAAGACCTATATAAAGCCACCCACGTTTCCTAACCAGTGCACAGTAAAATATGGTATTTGTTAATACTCTTTCATACATACTGGTGCCATACTTTCACTGACCCAAGGAGGTGGACTGGATTCAAGCCTTGTGACACAAATCACAAATCGGTCCGGAAATACACGCAACTCTGTAAAAGAAGAACGCGCAAAGATATCATGTGTATGTTCAGATATCCCCCTCCTCTCTGGCAGTGAAAATGTCAGGCTCTAAAATAACTGAGTTATGTTTTAGCATGCACTACATTTTGTTTTTTCAATCTAAAGTCAGGCTTCCTTCCTTATTTACTCCCCTTTGAATAGAGAAGAGCACATTGCCAGAATAACTCCTAAAAAAATATGCTGAAGAGGAGGATCTTACAAAATAGTAAGGTTTTACCACATGCATACACATAGGCCAAACAATCCAGTTTTCCTACAATTATAAAGCCACTAGAATACAAATCCTCCCCCCCCACCAATCCTGAAGTACTGTTTCCTTGTCTGACTACCATGCCATACTATGTAGCATTAAAATAAGACAAGGTAGATGTGACATTAATTGCATGGACACAACCAAAATGCAGCTTTTTTCCTTAGGTAAATAGCTGTGAGAAAGCTTCACTCTGCCATGATTGTAACAATAGCAATAATATCTCCAAGCCTGCCATTTCTATTTCAAGGGAAACTCCCACTGCATCCAGCAGAAGCTTCTCTCTTGCCTTTTCTCAGATGGGATAACTGATGAGGTATGTATGTATGTATGTATTTAATAACAATAAACTTTTTCCTCACAGAAAGGATCTTAACAAACATATGAATACCAAACAAGGTACCATAGCTAAACCCACCACAAATCACAGTAGGAACACCATAACCATGTGAAATAGCATTGGGATACAAGGTTACAGTGAAATCCTATCACACATATCAAATAAAATACCCTTCATGGCTTGCCTAAAGGCTGACATGAAGGGATTCAGTACTTTTTCTGCTCTGCATGCTTTTCCAAATCCTTGACACCACAGTGAAATGGCTCGCTCCTGGAAACTCATGCGCCTCATGTTAGAAGGTGTTGGAAGACCACTGAAGTGGAACAAAGGTTTTGGAAAGGTGGTGGTAGGGATATAATTCCAAAAATACTCTGATCCAATCCCACTCAGGCCATTAAGAACAAAGCCAAAATCTTGATTCAAGCCTGGAGGCAATCTGTGGAAATTCATGGAGAACTGATGCAGCAAAATTTGAATGGACAATTTCTCTCAGTACCCTTACAAGCACATTTTGAATCAGTTGTAGCTTCAGGACTCTCTTCCAAGGCAATGTCATGCAATACTAACTGAAGCAATCTACCCTGTAGGTAACCACAGCATGAATGGCCAAAACCCAAGTAAGGCATATAAGCAACAATCTTTTTTAAAAAAGGAAGGGGAATAGGAACCGTCTGTTGCAATTAAACACAAAGCACTTCTATCAAGTAAATGTTAACCTATCTAGTAGATTTAACAAATGTTCTAAAAAAATTATAATATTAAACGATGGGCATGATTCCAGTAGGTTTTTAGCTTAATTCTTAAATATTTTGAGTGGCTTGCTATGTCTGGCAACATGTGATTTGATGTCACTTCCTCCTGGAGCTCCTAGGCTGGGGAAAACATGAAACAATGACATCACCTGGAAACAGCATTATAGAAGCAGCCTGAACAAAAGTAGATTCTTGCATGTACTTGTACCAACTTTTAACAATAGGCCTGACTCATATGGTAACCTCTACTGATTCAGAGGCCAGAGACTTGACAAAATGCTGAGTCTCACCATTGTGCTGATGTGATGTGGCACAGCCCATTACTCTGACTGCACTTATAAACAAACTTTGAAAAGTTAATGAGATAGCAAATACTAAACCATAAAGCAACTGGAACATTATTGTGACAAAATATTTCTCCCAGTCCAGTAGGCAGGATTCTCTAGTACTTGCAAGCAAATGCGATCTGGATGTGGGTTGCCCTTCAGGATCAGGCTCTTGGAATGCAATGAGATGCCCACAGATAGAATAAACTCTGCTTCTAGTGCTGAGATACACTACCTCTGATTTAGAGATGCATGTTGAAAAGACAGTCCTGTGCACTTGCTGCTGATCATAGGGATCTTCTCAAACCACGCCCTAACAAATGATTAATGAACTCATTTATTTAAAAGATTCATCTATCTTCTGAATGATCCTAAAGGCAGCTTGCAACAGATTTTAATCACAGAGATCCAAACCCACATGGCAGCCCTACATTCTCCATTCAGTTCTGCTGTATTAAGAGCAACTGCAGCAAAATGTTCTTTCTGGGAGGGGGCAGTGGGGAAGCAAACACCTTCAGCTGCTCCTGCTTTGGCCACTGGGCAAGACCAGTCCCTCTCACCATGATATTCTTTGTGGAAGGCAGTAGGGAGCAGAGAATCTAAGGGCCCTTTTGTACCAGTTATACCACTATGATTCCAATTTAGATGGCATAGTTCCATCCAATGGATTCCTGGGATTGGCAGTTGAGCGAGGAGCTTTAGAAAGACAGGAAACACCTCGGGTGTCTCTGACCAAACGACAAACCCCAGAATTCCATATTGTGCAGTCATGGTAGTTAGAGGTATCTTAGTGCTATCATTGTGTGTAGTATGTGATAGTTCCTCACGGCCTCTGCACGGTAGATTGCATGAAGGTATTGTCCCTGACACCTCCACAGGCCCAACCGACACCAATTGCCCTGTGGAAAGGAACATCAGATATTGCCTCATGCTCCCAAAGGGTCTGGTTGTGCTATTTGGTTCTGATTTTTGAACATAGCAAAAGCAAATACATTTTTATACTGCTTATCAGTGTACTTAAGCACTCCCTAAGCAGTTTATAAAGTGTAAGCTAATTGCCCCAATAACCTGGGTACTCATGTGGGTGTTCCCAATATAGCCTTGGAAAAAGAAACTGTTGCCACCACAGTGTTACACTATTGGAAAAGTAGCTTTTTATGTTACATAGCATACTGCTTCTTACTTTTCCATTGGTTTCCTCACCTTTGTTTTTGTAGAGAAAGCTTTTAATTGGTGAGAGAATGAGACAGAAAGTTAAAATGCTTCTAAAATACTCTTTAAATGTAACTTTTGAAAGCAACTAGAATCAGTTACTCATAACAACAACAGAGTTGGTTATAATTGTAATTGTATACCTCATTGCCACAACTGACTATTTACGGGTAAGTGCATTACTTGTAACTTGTTCCTTCCAAGCTCTGGTTTTTGCTTTGCACCTGCTATACTTTCTAATCATTGCAAACCAACTGGAAGATTGTATGAATGAATAAACGAATTATAGGGCTAGTGGCCCCAGAGAAGACACTACAAGCAAGGATAGTTGTGTGGGGACAGAAATCCTTGTTCAAGAAAACCACTGGAGCAGAGCCCTTATGAAAACAAAACGTCTCCTATTTTCCCTGATTTCTACAAAATGCCCTAAATAACAAAAATATAGCTTACCTCTACTCTGCTGTCCCCAAATACATCGCAGATTGACCCATCTTTTGACAAAGTAGGCTTCAATGTGAAAGTCACCAGCTGCAACAGAAAAGGAAGACGGGTTTATTTAGTCCTATTAGTTACACACAAAAAGCACAGATTTATGAGGAAGCTATCTGGACTAAAAACATACATACAGTATAAACCAAAGTAATTAAAATACACGAAGTAAATAACAGAGAGAGAGGCAGGGAAGTTGAGAAACTCTGTACCAACTATCTTAACATCAGCCACCAAAGCCAGCCTGAAGTAAAATAAAAATACATAACAATTAAAAGACAAGATATTGAATTCATTATTTCCCAAGAAACATGTTATACCTTAATCAGACACTGAGAAAAGGGCAGCGAATGTTCCTTCCTTATCATTGCTGGCCAGTCAAATAACTGGGGTCAGAAAAGCAGGGTACCAAACTTCTCCCTTTCCAACCTTTAATGGCATAAGTAAGGCAATGAACCACCCTTACAACATCCAATGATGCTGTGGACAAATAGTTAGCTATTTTTAAATTCTACCTTTTTCCCTTGCCTTTATTTCTGGATGATTGAAGAGTTTCAAATTTCCAAACTAGGTATGAGTGCTATGACAAAATTTGAGACCTAGTTTTGATGCTATCCTTCCTTCATCCATGCCTTATATTACTCTTGCCCCCTCCCAGAATAACATCCTGTCATGTTCCACAACCATAGAGAATTCTTGCCTGATCAAAATTTCTTAAATTTTTCCTATGAAAGTGAATTCTATATCTGAATGCCCTTCATAAATTAAGTCAAGATATGAGGAGTTAAGTTATATCCCACAAAGAAGTTTGGGAGCAGGTTAAAGAACTGTGGAAACCATTTTTTTGGGGAGGATACAATTACAGAGAACTATGCTCAGCCATTTTCATCATGGCACCTGCTGTTACCATTTTCTGAATCAGTTGTTTCAAGAATTTATTTTAGATAGACAAAGTTGTTACAAAATACAGCAGAATCGTTTCCCATGGCCATTTCTGTATTCAGTAAACAGACTGTTTGGTGAACAACTGACTCAATAAACAAACCAAATGACACAATTCATGCTTCTTGAATCGACCTTTGTATTAAACCACTCATATTTTTCATATATATTTAAAGTAACTAATTTGCATGTCACTTACTTTTTATCACCTTAACACCAAATTAATTATATGTTGTTCAGAAGCTCCTAGCTCATCTCAGATCAGTGTAGAGATAAGTTAACATCATTGTGCTTACTGAAACACTTGTCCCAATCACACAGATGAGAAACTGCAAGGCACTTCATTGTGCCCTACTTTAAAAGAACTGAAGTGCAACTCTCAACAGCTGCTCTGCTGTTCCAGTGCGTTCCACGGAGCCATCTTCATTCACAGTTTATCTCCCATCAGGGCCAATATGTGATTAAAATATGCAGTGGATATCTAGCATTTAATCTCATTTTAAAAGTTCTCTATTGATGCTTTGCTAGAAATCCATCCCACCTTTCCCATTTCACATGTCTTTTCACAAACACTTTGACACAAGAGGTCAGTTTTGGTTGGAGAGCTCTGGAAAGGATATAGGAAACTTGCACAAAATAGGCTTCAAGGTTTCTCTCAAAAATCCTCTTTTGAAATTGATTAATGCGAAAATTCACAATTATTCGTTCTTAGGATGAAAACAGGTTTCTCAAGTCAGGAAATTTCATTGGAAAGACAAATAGAGCACTAAGAATTTTGCAGAATTTTCTTGTGGTATTTGACATTCCAAAGTGTGGCAAAGGAACTTTTCTGGTGTACGTGTTTGCCAAGAAACTGTTTTCTACACAGAATATGGGTTTTCCTCCTTAGAAAGCAGGAGTTTTGTGCTAAAACAATGTAATTTTTACAACCATTACAATTACTACCATTAGGTGGCAAGTTAGAAGTCATATGTTTTCCCCTTTCTTGTTATTTTCTGTAGTTAGTAGGTAGTGTGTAGAAGAGTTGGTCTTCTGTTTATAATTGTACATATATAGTTTCACTTTATATGTTGTTTTATATGATTAAAAATTATTTGTCCATAAAAATTATTCACAAAAGTGTGGTTTTTCTTTGCATAATAATTCCTGTGAAATTCTTTGGGACAGTCAAATACAGGAAGAATACTGCAAGGGAACATTTTTTTTTTCAAATGCACATTTTTTTAATTCATTTCATTTCTATGCTTCACTTCTTAAAAAAAACCCTAATTATTTGTCTTCACATACAAGAACAAAATAGTTGAGTAGATTGTGGAACCAGCCTCAATAATTAATGCTTTGTCTTTGATCAATATTTTCCTTTGTAAAGAAGGAGCATTTGGAAATCATTTTCCAGGGCCATTCTAAGCTCAATAAGTGTACTGAACCCTCCAAGAATCTCTCTATAGTCTTTCAACAGTGTTTTCCATTGGGTTTGCTAGCAAACACCTTGCCTAAATTTTAGGAATTTCCGGCTGACTGCTTTTGCACCCTTCTCTATCTTTAGAAAATTCTAGGTGAAAGATCCATGAAAAGCATCACCCAAGGTGGTCTGAAATCCTTGTTCAGAGAGTTCTTTTCTGCTACCCTACTTCACATCCCAAGTCTCTTTTCCCTACTGTGTCTTTGGATTCATCTAGATTTACACCACAGCTACAGATGCTCCCACTTGCTATGTCCAGACGGAACATTAAGAAAGGCATAGCATTCCCTCACTCCTTTTCTCACCAACAATTCTCCTTCTCAGACTCTAACTAATCACTATTGTAGTCTACATGTCTAACAGACATTTCACTATTCATCATCCTCTCCCTCTTCCAGGGACAACTGTCATAAAATTAACATAGATAGCCATTACTCTGCCATTATAGTTACTTTCTCAATAAAACTCATCTTCAAGAAAAAATTCTGATCCTGTTTTCACGGCTACTGTGTGTACCTTATAAGAGGACTCTACTACTGTGATTAAATAAATTGAAGCCATGCACACTGTATTCATGTATTTGGGGGGAAAGTGTTAGCTTTGGGGCCAGCTGTGATGACAAGACAGGATTCTGGAGGAATAAAACCAAGATCATGGTGGGAAAACAGTTTACCTCAGCATATCTGATTCACCTGTCATTCATGATCTGAAAAGGCTTATTACCTGAACACAGGCGGTTTACAGACCGCCAAATAGTACGTATACAATACGTACTAGGGTAAGGAAGGGGCGGTGCTTCCGCACCCCCCTAACCCTAGTACGTATTCTATACGTACAAGATGGCGGCGCCCCTTCTACATGGGCGCCGCCATCTTTACGTACTGGACGTCGCGAGTCCACGCCAGGCGCCTCGCGACATCATAAAGGCGCCGCAAAAAGAAGCTCCGAAATGGAGCTTCTTTTTTGCTCCGCGCGGGAGCCGCGCGGTTTGGCTGCTGCGGCTCCCGCGCGGAGCAAATGGCGGCGGCGGCGGACCGCCGCAAAGCGGCGGTCTGTACCCCGCCACAGAGAAACACTTTGTTGATGTGCACAGAGATGTGTATCCTGAGCAAGCTGGCCTTCTCTTTTGCTCAAGCCTGTTTGTCCGATACAAGTGACTCATTCAGGATGCTCGTATTGTAATAACAGCTATACTTGGAAACTATCTGCCTGCCTATGTGAATTCCTCCATTTCAGATTCTTCTTCTATGTCTATGCTCCTCTAAAAAACCGCTGGAAATCAATTGGCACTTGTTGGTCAATCACAGAAACTGCTATTCCTGGCATGCACTCTTATGGAAACCCATTTGAACAATCAAATATTACTTTACCGTTTTAGGAGAGTTAAAAATATCCATGAAAATTAAGAGTTTCCATTAAGCCTGATTCCTCATCACTGCATAGATGCTTGAGGGGAAAGCATATGAACTGCATTGTGGGGTTGGTGGGGGAGAGAAAGCTTTCCTCTGGGAGTTGGAACTCATTCAAATGATATAAATTTCACTTGGAAAAGTGCCTCAGAAATGACAGCCACAGACAAAGGCCTTCATCACTCTGTTTCACACCCCTGTGGTTAGAGATTAGAAAATTAAAACAGGGGCTAATCAACAGCCTCACCTTGCATTGCTGGTGTGATTGATGCCTTAACTGGAATGACTCTAAAGAGATACTTAAACAGAATACATTTCAGTTCAAGGAACACATTCTAGAGGGGGCTGCCATCTTATTGTCAAGCAGTAAACCTAAGCGACTTAGGCCACCTTAAAGGATAATAATAAATATCAGTTTCTGAGTGCCAGATGGACCTCTTTTATAAGCAATCACTTACCCAGGTATCTTACTCCATGCACGCTGACCAAGTAGGCTATGGCACGACACAAAGACTTATGCCACAATAAACTCTTGTAACTCTTGAAGGCATCACAGCATTTTGTACAATGCAAGGTTGCATTTCTAGACTCAACCAATGATCCTATTTTTGTTTGTTTGTTGTTAACTGCCCTCAAATCGATCTTAACCCATGGCGACCCTGTGGATGAGACATCTCCAAGACTCCTTGTCTTCTATAGGTCTGCTTAGTTCCTGCAAACTCATACACATGTCCTCTTTAATTGAGCCCATCCATCTAGCATGCAGCCTTTCTCTCTTTCTACTTTCCTCCACCTTTCCTAGCATTATTGTTTTCTATAATGAGTCCTCTCTTCTCATGATGTGTTGAAGTACGACAGCCTCAGTTTTGGCAACTTGGCTTTCATGGAGATTTCTGGCTTGATCTGCTCTAGGGTCCATTTGTTTGTCTTTTTGGCTGACCACAGTATTCTCAGGACTCTTCTCCAGTATCATATTTCGAATGAATGGATTTTCTTCCTAGCTTCTTTCTTAACTGTCCAGCTCTCACCATCCATACATCATACATGGTAATAGGGAATAATCCTATACAGAATTGTTAAGGGAACAACACCAGCAGCAATTTCATCCTTGGAGGGGAAATAGTCTCTATATCTTTTCAGGCAGTACTGTGTGCTCACAATTCAGACGTTAAGGTGAAATGAGACAGGCATCCAACAGCAATTTTTTCAACATTTAAAAATGCATTAAATCCTCTTTTTAAAGAGAAGCCACAACATGATAGATTTAGCACAGAGCTGTAAGTAGTGGAATTTTACCATAAGTAAGTTTTTTAAAAGAAGAAGTAATTTAACCTGCTTGGTATGCCTGCATAGTCCCAAGGCTCAGAGGAAGTATCATCGTGTCAGCCTCCTCTGTTAAGCCACCTAGCAACATGTGTTTACTGAAGAAGTCAACAATCCAGTTGACTTGAGCATCTACAAGGTTGCCAGTAAGAGTCTGTGGTATGGCGGATAACAGTGGAAAGCTGTCTCCCACGGCTATTAAAGACCATTCACCTGGGAGCCTGGGAAAATGCCTCTGAGCTGCTGAGTTATCTGGAGTAGCCTGGCAGGTGTTCACTTCCCAGCAAAATCTGGCACCTGAATAGCTCTGTGACTGAATTCAGCAAAGTCTTCTCCAAAACCACAAGACAGGGCTGAGGAGGCCCACAGTATTCACAAAATGTTTTCTGTACCTGACACTCCCATATTTCAGACCATAAGGCTTTCTTCATGCTTCCCCCTCCCAAAGCATCTATTCCTCCTCCCTTTATGACCCAGCAATTTTAGATTTCAAATAACCTATTCTCTGTTCCTCCATTTTTATTTGAAAAGTGTTTGCTTTCTGTGTGAGAGGGGCTGAAAAACTCTAATATCTGAACAAATTGATAAAACTGAAAGTTTTTTTCCTTTTTTAAAAAAAAGGAAACCTAGTGGAAGGGCTAAAAGACATACTTGACTTTAGTATACTCTGGCTTTTTTTTCCAAACAGAATATTCATTCACCCACACAGACATATCAATAGTGAACATTACTTGCATATACTACTCCACATTTTTGGTGCTTTCAATTACACCTAATCCCTTAATTATCTTTTTTCACTGAACATTTCAACACTGAGCATGGAGCTACAGAAAAGAGCTTTCAATTGAATTGAAAATGCTGGCCCTTTTAAAAATTCTGCTTCAAAAATTCAAGGCATTCCATATACAGAGAGGAAAGCACATGGAAGGAGCAGTTTAGGACCATCAAGAAAAGCTCCACATGTTTCAAATTAAAAGTAATTGTAAAAATAACTATGTTGTTGTTTATTGTTGTGTGCCTTCAAGTTGCTTCCGGCTTATGGTGGCCTAAAGGTGAACCGATCTCAGGCTTTTCTTGGTAAGTTTCTTTAGAGGGGATTTGCAATTTGTTCAGTGGCTAAGACAGTGTGACTTGCCCAGGGTCACCCAGTGGGTTTATATGTCTGAGTTGGGATTCAAACCCTGATCTCCAGAGTCATAGTCCCACACTTAAACCGCTACATCACATCAGCTTTCTACTATTATATCAGCCTTGCATTACTTTATACAGTGGGATGAACCAGAGGAACCTGAAAGTTTTGAACCAAAAAGATTTAGGACCGTTCATGGGATTTAGAAGTACAGTGGTACCCCGGGATACGAATTGATCGCGTTACGAAATTTCCGGGATACGAAAAAGTTAGATTGGAAAAAACTGTTCCGGGATACGAAGGTTTTTTCGGGTTACGAAATTTTTTTCGGCGCGAAATTCAAACGCGTGGCTTGCCAGTGCTAACGGAAAGCCCTTTTCGGCTTGCGAAATGCATCGGGTTACGAACGCCGCGGCGGAACGAATTAATTTTGTAACCCGAGGGAGCACTGTAGCATGTAAATGTCAGTTCAAGCCACTGTCTGGTCAACTGGGCTCACTAGTCAATAAAAAGTACTGTAATAGTTATCTGAAATAGAACTACTGATCCCTGATATTTTTCTATGCCTGAAGAGTCCTCCCCCCCAATAACATGAGATAATTAGGTTAGAAAAACTCATCCTTTAAAAATCTGTATCCCCTGATGGAAGGCAAAAGGAAAGAAGCCAAGGCCAAGCAGTTCTTTCCAGTCAGAATGCACAGGGAAGCTGTTGAAATCCACAAACACCTAGACAACTTCAACAGGAAAGAAGAAACCCTTAAGGGAAACAAAGACTGGCCACCAGTGCTGAAAAACACCAAATTAAGATCCAGCAAGTGCAAATGAAAACCACCCAGGGTCAGGGGTTTTCCCAGCAGACAATGGACCATTAATTAGACACTTGACTGAGTGCAGCCAGAAGGGTGCTGCTTCTCGCCTGTAGAGCAGCGCATGTTTGCAGGGAACCTGGTGCTAAATCATTTGTAGACAACCGATTCTGGGTCAGAGTTTTGTACGTAGCAGAGCAGCTCCATCACTACAACACATAGATTAACATATAAATCACTTCCTCTCAATCAAGGGTCACACAGTTTATACACCCCACTCACTCCCATGCCAGCATTCTCTGAAGATGCTAGCCACAGGTACTGGAGGAACGTCAGGAACAAACTCTTCCAGAACACGGTCACATAGCCTGAAAAACCTCCTTTAGAGGAGAGAAGGAAGATGAAGAGAGGTGTGTTGTGATGGAAGGCAGGAAAGAAGAAACCAAGGAATTAATGCCTCTTGCTCCTGAAGAATTTGCTAAAAGTCTACCGTATTGTTTTTGTCTTTTTCTAACTGTTTTCTGGTGATGTTGTTGTTTCAGTATCACAGAACATGCCGCTTTGAAGCTCTTGATGGAAATACTATACAGAAACAAGTTAAACAACAAACTGGCTAAATTTTCACAGAGTAGGGAGTGGTAAATTTCTGTCTGGACTGGAACTCTTCAGATGGGACTTGGGACTTTATAGGATTAGAAAGAATGCTCCTTCACACATATTGTCCTCACAAGCAGCCATATCCGCAGGCTGAAGCAGTGGGTGCTAAGAGGTGAAGTAGGGCTATTCCACTAATCTGTTGAAGGCCTGCCTCTTTTCTCCCCATTACTTCTTCCTTTGGTGTTCTGCCTTATCAGCCTGTAAGTCTGAAGGGATAGACCCTTGTCTTTTTCTTGACTGTATGCAAGTCATTCCAAGAGCCTTTTGAGGGAGAGAAGGGTTTAAAAAATGCTATAAATAATCAATAGTTATAGCAAAAATAAAAATTAAAAAACCCATCCATGTAAAAAGTGAATAGTCAGCAAGGGAGCCTGCCAAGAGCTCTTCTAATAACATTTGAGTTTTCCAGATGTAAAATTATTATGCCCAATTGTATGAGCTTCCATTGACAACCCAGAAACTGGGGGAAAATTATTTTTGGGTACAGAAAGGGAATGAATATGCACAAATCCATTTAAACATGCTTAAGCTTAGATTCAGATTGGTAGACAAGTGCCACATTTGTTACTCCTAATATAATTCCAGTATTATACCCAGGTAAGGTAAGATAGAAGACAGTTGGGGGGAAAAGATGGCATTCAAGATGGATAGACTTCATCAAGGAAGCCACAGTCCTGAATCTGCATGATCTTTGCCAGACAGTCGAAGATAAGGTGACTTGGAGGGCTCTCATTCATAGGGTCGCCATAAGTTGAAGTCCACTTGACAGCAATTAACAACAACAACAAATTATATCTAAGAACCATGCCCCTTTAAAAAAAACAGTAGTCTTAATTATTTCTCCCATTAATAATCAGAATACCTAATCCTGTTAAATTTCTGGATATGACAGATATTCAGATGGCCGTTTTCTGGCTTGAAACATGCGGGTGGGACATTTATTGCTCTAACATTAGTAGGGTTAACTATGGGACTAATCACCCTAAAGATGTTGCAAGGGTCACAAAGCTAATTAGCTGGGAAAGTATTATCCCCTGAAGGGTCACTCCTCACCCTGATCAGCAGGATGGGATTAGCTAGTCGGTGGCTGGGTCAGAATAGGAATTTTTCATCTATCCTTGTAACTCGACATCAAGAACACGTTTTTCTCATTGACTGATGGGAGATATGGGGGGGGGACACGATGAACACCCATAATTTGGCTGATTTGACTCAGCATGTTGGTCATAACTGGCAAATGTTTATCCAACTAGCTTCATAGCTAATCAGAAAGAGCAGAATGTGGAAAAGGAGCTACCTTGGGTGTTTTGCATCTTCTCCCACCATCTAAGGCTATCTAGATGTGTAGAAGCAGCCATAAGGCGAGTCTTTTTTCTGCCTTTAAGGTGAATATCTAAGAGAAACACAGATCTATTATATGTGGGTGTTAAAACCAGCATGATCTCATCCATATTCAGCACTTAGAAAAGCTCCAATTGAGATCTCAGAGAGCTGGTCCAAAAAAGGCTTTTCTGAAGACCTGGTCTTAAAATGAAGGGAAGCAGGAAAGTGCTATCCTAGCTCTTGCTTTCAACTTTTGACAATCCTACCCTAGTGAGTTTCAGAGTTCAATGTGTTTTGAAAAGTTCTCCTCACTGTAGGTTTCTTACTGATTTTCAGTAAAGTCTAGCCCTTGGTTAACTATATACAGTATATAGTCTTCATTCCAGCATGGTGAGGACCAGTGTAGATACCTTGCATTTTCCTAGCGCTGATTATTAACATCAAAGCTTGCTGCTTCCTGAAAAACAATTTTTAAACATTTGACTTTATATTAAGGCTATGTTTGATAAGAATTACAGGCCCATATATTACCCCAAAGCACTAAAAAACAAACACACACAAAACAGCTCTTTCAATGATCAGACTGTTAATGAATATGCTGCCATCTGAAGTTATTCTAAAGGCCAGATTCTACAAGATATGCTTTGACAATACACTTCTTTGTGCAGGCACAAGGACCAGATTTCAGCCCCCTCCTTTCTTGGGCTGTCTGGCAGAGCTGTGCCATGCAATGAGTCTAAGTGGAGACAGAGAGGCAAACAGTCTGTTGCAAAGGATCCTGATAACAGGAGTGCTAGGACTCTGTGTGCACATAACTTTGCACCTATAGCTTCTGCAACTGAAGATTTTTCCACTTACTTTGGCTGTGCCAGTCAGAAAAACCTCTGTCATATTGTAATTAATATGAAAATAGGGTTAATGAAGGGGGGAAAAGCCTTGGGAAGCCAGATCCCAGATTAGGTTACAATTAAATCCAATCCATCTAAATCAGAAAACGATTTTCATTATTGTCATCCTTAGCTTTCCACTCTAGCTACAGATCCACAAACATGGTTTTAAGCTAACTCAAGTAGACAATTTCTAGAAATTGTATATGAATTTAAGAAGAAATCTGCTTATCCCTGTAGCCCTTTTGCTTGCAGGTAAAAGTTACTTAGAGAAAATGAACTTAACCTTGCCACTGAACTTCAAATCAAATGTTTAATTAACACTTCCACTTCTTTTTTTCAGTTCTAATGTTTTACAGTTCGTTCTCTCTCTCTCTCTTTCTCTCGCTCTCTCTCTCATGTCTTCTCTCTTGTTACCATGTTAAGTCATTCCTATTTTTAAAGTCCTGAAAAGTTTTAACGCTTTAGCAAAACAAAACAAACAAAAACAAAAAAACCAGAAGTGTTTCTTGTCACAGATACATCTAACCATAGTACAAGGGAAAATATGAAGACTAAGGGCTAAGGGACGGCCTGCAGGCACCTCCATTTCCCCTGGATTGGGGCTGCGGCAACCGCACACCATGGTCCCGATCCGGCATTTCCAGGGCACAAAAAGGAGCCACAAACACAGGTCTTTGTAGCTCTCTTAGCCCTTTATGGCACTCCTTCGGCACTGTGTCCCTCGGGGCGGAGCTGGGGCAGGGGTCCTGTAGACACTACGCCCTGACTCCACCCCCAACCTGGCCTTTAAGGCTGGTGTGTACAGGAAATAAGACACATATCTAATCTTTAACTGTTGCAAAGAGTCCTGAAGACATATTCTAAGCTGGGCTGAATGATGCAATATGGAATGTAAGTACAATTGACCCTCCTTTATCCACGGATTTTTTACCCATGGATTCAAGCATCCACGGCTTGAAAATATTCCAAAAAAGTATAAATTCCAAATAGCAAACCTTGATTTTTCATTTTATATAAGGGACACCATTTTGCTCTGCCATTATATTTAATGGGACTTGAGCATTCACAGATTTTGTTATCCATGGGTTTGGGCAGGGCTTGTGCACCCTGCGACATTTTGAACCCATGTGGCTTTTCAACCCCAGGCATGGATTACAGATTTGCAGACACGCAGCTTGGATGCTCTCAAACATTACTGAACTTCTCAAACTTAACAAAATAATGCCGAAACCCAGAACATAAACACATTCTCAATTAACTTTCCGTTTCTTCACGGTGACTCTTCACCCAGCTCTGCTCTTGGCCCAAAGCACTTTTCCAACAACTCCAGCTCTGACTTGTCTCGTTCCGCAGGCACCAGGCCCTGTTCCCAATGTTCTCCTTTCGGGTCCCACCACTCCCCTTCCAGAGTTCCTCCTTCCTTTCTCCTCCACTCCCCTTCCTGGGGATATCTAAAGTCCTCCTCTTATTTAGGGTTCCTTAACTTTACCTCCACGTGCGGGCCAACTCTCAGCAACCCGTGCCTTCCTTGGAGAGTCACAGGGCGCCCTTCTCTCTGGGGGCTTCTCGTTACTTTCTCTAGCCCTGTTCCGACCGCCTCTCCGCATCCTGTTCTTCTGCATCTTCCCCTCCACCATGCGCTCACCTCTCCCTTACCTTTTATACCTCTCCCCAAGGGTCTCACCTCCTCGACTTCCTCCTCCCCTGGCTCCTCCTTTCCTTCTGATTGTATCTCTCCCTGACCAACCCTCCCCTCCCCTTCCCCTCCCTCACTACAACGGGGGATCCTGGAACCAAACCCCAGTAGATAACAAGGACCCGCTGTATCTGCAAGAAAGCATGCTCTCAGAAGGTGAGATCCATCTCATACCCCTGAATGAAATGTAAGCTCTGATCCTGCTTTCACTCACCTGCAAGTAAACACTAATTCTTCCTTTCCCACATCTTCTTGTGCATTTTGGTTGGTCAATAAAGCTATTACTCTTTTATGGATTTTGTATCCTGCTATATTGTGCTGCATGGCCAACACAGCTACCCCTGAATATGTTATAATGTATTTTCCATTACTCTTCATTTTCAGCCCATGAACATAGACAAAACACCATCTCTCTTGGGTACTAGAGATACATTTATGTCTCTTTCATGCAGGATAGGTCATACAAAGGAACAGGAAGTAGCCAAATGTCTGGAGTTTTGCCAGCCTGGGCAAATTTTCCATTTATATCCACACTACAGAAATTCCATGAGGCTTTTCTGTTTCACCTACAAGAGAGTTTCTCTACGTGATGAAACCAAACATTCCATAATCTCATTTTATCCTTTAGAGTCTACACTTGCAAGCCCATAACATGTTTTATTTATTTACTTAGTGAATTTGTGTCATTCTGAATAGAATATTATTTCAAGGCTACATACAATAAAATCAATTTAATACTTTTTCATCAGTATTAAAAATAAGCAATATGGCAATAAGAAGGGGGAAACCAATAAAACTATGTTGTTTAATAAAACTGTGTCATTCAACTCCAACTGAGCCAGCCATTCAGTCATAAGATGGAAGGCCCAGAAGGAAGAAATGCAAGCAGCCTCTCAGTTAAAAATAACCTGATTTTTTAAAAAAACAAATATGAAAATAAATAGTTAAATTAAATAAAGTTTCAGGGTCTGCCTATAAGGCTACAGAGAAAGATCTAGCAGGATCTCCCAGGTCAGTGGGGTTCACCACTAAAAAGGTTTTCTCTTTCCTGGCTGCCTAACCTTCTCTCTCCTCCTGGAGGGGAAACAACTAAGATTTCTGGACTTAATAAGTCAGAGAGGTTCACATGGATAGAGGACTCATAGAATCATACAGCCTGTGTGGTGTAGTGGTTTGAGTGCTGGCCTAAGACTCTGGAGACCAGGGTTTGATTCCCAGCTTGGCCATGGAAACCCACTGGGGCAAGCCATACTCACTGGGGCAAGCCATACTCTCTCAGCCTCAGAGGATGGCAGTGGCAAGCCCCCTCTAAAGAAACTTGACAAGAAAACCCTGTGATAGATTTGCCTTAGGGTTGTCATAAGTCAGAAACAACTTGAAAGCACACATTACCACAACCACCACCAGAATCATAGTTAGAAGATATCACAAGGGCCATCCAGTCCAGCGCCCTGCCATACAGGAATATATAAACTCTTCTAGGACTTAGCTCTTCCAGATGCAACAACATTGGGTGAAGGAGCAGGGGGACAGACACTTGGGATGCAGTTAGCCTTCTGTGGGAACGTAGCCTCTTGGGACAGCAAAATGGACAGTTATATCGCTTCTAAAAAATAAAGCTGGCTGGACAATACGAAATCCAGAACAGGAAGAAACACTTGAGAATGCAGCCTGGAGCAATTTCTTGCTGTCTTTCACAAGAATAATTGAACATCTACACAACATTGGTGGTTATTTTAAACAAGCAAGCAACTCTTTCATAAACACCTAATTTATTATAGCTGCTTTCATGTTTTCTGAAGGAGTTGTTATCCTCTGGAAGTTATGAGGCTGACAGAAACCAATAAAGAGACATGTAAGGAGAAAGGGACAGATTTGGCCCTGAAATTTTTCCAATCTGTCCTACGTATGCCCATCAGCTAATTCACTTACACCCACTAAGTATGGCATAATCTTTTCCCTTAACCCATCTACTACTGTTTTTAGGAGGACAAGAATAGCCATATGGGGTAGGCACATGGGATAACTTGTTTTTTATCTTGACTCATGAGACAAATACTTAAACAGTGATGCCTGAGTTAATAGGAATGTTGGCCTCATCCAATGACTGCACCCCCATACATGTCAGCATATCATATTATAAATTGAGAAACATTTCTTTTAAGCTTTGGCTATTTGAAAAGTGAGTGTTCTGCCATTTTGACAGCAAACTATTGTGATCAAACAGTTCAATATTCAAAAGGTTAATTAAAAATCACCAAAGATGAAATCGGTGTGTTAATTTTTAACAAGCAGCTACTACCTTGCAGAGAGAAAGGGGTTGCTTTAGCATATTCCATTTGCTTCGACTGACCAGATCGTTTACGAGCTTTCAGGTATTGTTGCACTCTTGAATCAACAGTCTCTTTGAGAAGCATGCAGACTTCCTGCAAGAGAATTTGTTTCCAGGTAGGTTTAACTATATTCTATAAAGTTTTGAAAAATCATGTATTTTCAAATATATTTATTTTGCAGAGAAAAGTGTTGCTTGCAAAGATGGAAACAAGAAAAAATATTGCAATGGTAATCTTGATTTCAATCAAATTTAGCACTTTATAAATGTAACAGATTATATGAAGAACATTACTACACCCAGACTACTAAGTTCTCATGCCTGCAATACTGGGGGCAGGGGAGAGTGGAGCAGAAGAGAGGAAAATATAGAGAAAGAGTAAAGGATTATTGGCTCATCTATCTCAAAGTAATTTTGCATCTGAGGCTAGGTATGGCTAAAAATCTATTAAATCAATTATCTTCACATCACTGTATACAAATAAATAGACATTAAGAAATTAGATATGCAATAGAAAGGAAACAGACAAGGAAATCTAGAGGGCTAATATTGGTGGTAATGATAATTAATAAACCATATCATAGTAACAGATGATGCTTAGTCATTTTAAATGGAAAGGAAAAATATGAATGCTTTTCAGCATGCCAGCACACCCTAGCTGGCCTATTCTTTTAAAACGTTCTAAAAGTCTGTCTGAACAAAAAGGTTTTAGCCTGCCATTGTAAGGCCAACAAAGAGGGGGCCATTCTGACATCCCTGGGAAAGGAGTTCAGGAGTCCAGTAGCAACCACTGAAAAGGCCCATTCTTGTCTCCCCACCAACTTTGCTTGAGATAGTGGTAGGACTGAGAGAAGGGCCTCTTCTTATGATCTCAAAACACAGTCTGGCTTATACAGGGAGATAATCTACTAAATCACCTAGACCTGAGACATATGGGTCTTTATAGGTCATATCCTGCACTATGAATTGTGCCCAGAAACAAACTAGTAGCCAGCGGAACTGTTTTAACAGGGATGTAGAATGGTCCTTGTAACTTGTCCCAGTTAAGTTTGGCTACAGCTCTTTGAACCAGCTGAAGCTTCCAAACACTCTTCAAAGGCAATCCATAGTAGAAGATGTTACATTTTACAATAATCTAAATGGGATGTAACTCAGTCAGATCCAGCACCTAAAGTAACAGTTGTAGTTGGCACATGAGTCTTAAATATGCAAAGCATTCTTGGCTAACACAGAAACCTGGGCCTCCAGGTTGAAAGCTGAGCCAGAAGTACACCCAAACTGCAAACATGCAACTTCAGGAGTATAACCACATCTAACACAGGCTGAATCCCTATTCCCTGATCTTCCTTTTAACTGACCAACAGCACCTCTGTCTTGTCTGGATTGAGTTTCAATTTGTTTGCCCTCATCCAGTCCATTACTGATAACAGATACTGGTTTAGGACGAGGGCAACCTCTTTGGATATGGGTGGAAAGGAGTAGTAGATTTGGGTTTCATCCACATATTGATGGCACCTCACCCCAAAACTCTGGATGACCTCTCCCAACAGTTTCATGTACATGTTGAGTAGCATGGGGGACCAAACAGAACCCTAAGGGACCCCATAAGTCAACAGCTAGGGGTCAAGCAGGAGTCCTCCAGCACCACTTTCAGGTTCACTCCACCAGGAAGTAATGGAGCTGCTATAAAACAAATGGCTCACTCACTTCACTCCCATCCCAGTGAGGTGACCCAGAATCATAACATAGCTGATGGCTTCAAAAACTGCTGAAAGATCCAGAGGAACCACAGGCACACATTCTTCTGTCAAGTTCCATATGTAGGTCATCCATCAAGATGAGCAAAGCTGTCTCTGTCCTGTAGCCAGGACTGACACCAGATTAAAATAGATTGAAAGATAATTTGTTTCATTTAGAAATCCCTGGAGCTGGGAGGCCACGACATGCTCCAATACCTTGCCCAAAAATGGCAAGTTGGACACTGCTTGATAATCATCCATTATAGAGGGATTTGGGGATGGCTTTTTCAACAGCTACCTCCTTTAAATATCTTCACAAACTGAATAAACTAATGATGTCCTATGCTTCCTCCCACCCCTTAACAGAAAACATTTTTTAAAATACAAATGTCTTGAACTTACCTCTTTCTTATGATCAGAAAACCAAACATTGTCTTTACTGGAGTCTTGGGGCGTAACGTGGACATCTACCAGGATTGCATAGTTCCCACACTTGTCAATTGGAAGGGATAGCAGAGAAAAAGATTAAATACAGAAAAGTTTTTTAATACACCAATGAGACTGGATAGAATATGATTCCTGAATTTCCTAACTGGTTCATAAATATGGCTGAAGATTTACCCTGAGATGCAATGCAATCTTATAGTGTCAAATCTAAAACCTTATAATATAACCTTACAGTATCTTATAATATAGTCTCATATAATACCTTTAGAATCTTAACACTTAAGCATGAATTCACATACACAAGCAATCATAGCAGCAGTACTATTTAGTAGTGATAATTATAACATGAATTTAAGCTACTATTCTAATGTAAGTGAGTTGATAGATTTTTCTTTGAACAGACCTCAATTGTTGTTCCACATTTCATGTTATCCTACTTGAAAATTTATACTACTTAAAACAGATAGCCTTTGGCGTTACCAGCTCTAGATAACCTGGCCTAAACAGACACATAAAAAAGATGGTACTTCTTTTTTGTGGTCTTTGTGACTCACACAATTGATGTAGTAGGCAAAGTAGGGGCTTGTAGTTCTCACTTGTGGCAAGCTAAATGTGCTCCAGAGATTACCTTGAACTCCAAGATTTCTCAGTAGTGTAGACCCATGAGTACCCCTTTTCAGTGGTGGCTGACAGGGATATTTACTTGTAAGAGGAGTCAGCCACTAAATATTAAACAAGGGACATGTGGACATTAGCATCCTTACAGTTAGATGTACTACTGCGTGAGCAAGAGGCTCAGTACTAGATCAGTGCTGTGCAGAGATACAGCTACTGTACTAATTTTCAAAACCCAGTTTAGTAGTGGACTCAAAACATCAGTAATCCATACTCAGTACTCCTGGCCAGTCAGTGGCCACACACTGACACAAAGCTTTCTTCACAAGCCTCATATCTTCAGCTCATGCCTTGTGATTCCCACTAGCAAAATCATTGGGTTCCCCATAGACATCACACAAGGGCAGTGGACTCACATGTAAAACTGAATCACTTCACTAACTGCAATTGCTCATGTCATCTTTCAACATCAAAAGTAGAAAAACAAAAATGGCAGTTACGCAGGGTTCTGCTCTAACCATTAATTTGTATTCAGATGCTCAGAAGCCAATGTAATACTAAAGACCAAGAAACACAATGCAGTGGATTTTTGAAAAACCAAGCCCTGTGTGACCTCCCTCTCAGTACAGAGAATTAACACCCTGGTTTAACACACTATGCAAAGTGGTGTCCCGCCTCCATAGTCTCATAAACCTACATTTCCGTAGCCTTGCAGTGGCTGAGGTCTACGTGGGAGCATCGAGACATTCCTTTCTGATTTTAAATTACAGACCACTGTTCCATTCCCACAGCTTGGGGCTAGGATCAGGAAGCTGGCAACAAGTTTAACTTCAGTAACTGGAAGAAATACCTACAGGAAGATTTTATGCTGATGAGTGAATCCAACTACACCAGTTCAAAAGTTCACAGAGAGAGCTATTATAGCCAACAATGACACAAGTAGGAAATCTCTTGAAGACAGGTGTCAAAACACATTTGGTGGATTTCACAATGGTATGGGTTTTATTTTCCTTTTCTTTTGCAATGGGGGACAGACAGCGAAGATTTATGTACGTCCCATAAATTCAGTTGTGAAGAGAGAGTGGAATGTTTGCATGACAAGCCTATAGTAAGTACTATTTATAGAGAGTTTCTCATGGATGTTTTCTATTAAGTTCACAATTTAAATATTTTTTTTAAAAAAACCATGGCACACAATAGTAAGCAAATGAAAGTAAGACAGATTTGAAGAAACCATTCCAGTTCCACTGTGTCTAATTATGTTCTTCTTATCAAGTACATTTAACATCACAGCTTTAAAGAAACAGTATTTTTGCTACTCCTTAAAAGTTGACATACAAGCCAAAGCCCATTTTCCTATTACTGAAACAAACTAGATGGAAGCATATAGAAACACAGCAAAGCATCAAGTGGTTTATCTTAAACACGGGTTTCAAAGCTGCTAGGGGGGCAAGTGACTTTGACCCTCTATGGCACCTTGGTTTTGAAATTTAAGGGCATGTTGTGGGGGGGGGGCTTTAGGGCCCTCAAAAAGGCCTTCAAGAGTCACACATGACCCACAGGCTACACTATTCCCAATCTTGATCTAAACATAATTCCTAAGGTATTTCCAATATTTTATCACTGCATGCATTAGTAGTAAGCCAGATTCTCTGAAAGCTGAAAAACAACATAATTGATACACAATAATAAGATACCAACAACAATGGGCAAACTCCAAGGTTTGCAGAACAGGTTGTCATTAGAGAAAAAAATACTCAAAGGAGAAAGAAAGGACATCCAAGAAAGGAAACCTAAAACAAACTGGTGAGGACTGTCATGCTCAGTGGGCACTGATTAGTGACTAAACATTGGAGAGGGAAGAAAAGCATAAGGGAAGGGGAATTAAACAGAATATCTTGAATGGGAGCAGTCTGCATTGCAAGATTTTATTGCAGGTCCCATTTGTCAAATATATTACACCACAAGCACATGATTTAAATGGCAGTACATGGAAATTGTCAGAGAACATGTAATGACATTTAGTTCAGTGCAAAGTAATGACTTGGTAGATTTTTTTCATGAGTTCTTTATCTCATCAAATTTAAAAGAATCTAAGTTTTGACTCAGCAGCCATCTGTTAATTCTTTATTCTCTGGAAGAAAACAGAAGGAAGGCTTTTGATAAACAGATCAAAGCATTCTGTTCTTTCAGTGAGTGAAACCTGTAATGTGGAAGCTTAGCAAACTGATTTCACAATGAATCAGTTGTAAACACACATTCCAGCTGTTGATCTGATATTCCTAGTACTCATATAACTTTAAATACTTTTATATTAACTTAAATAATTCTGTACATATAAAAGGGATGAGTAATTGAGTTTAGGCTGATTCAGGTTAAGCCTCTTCATGAGTGGTACCTGGGACACCAAAATGCTAATCCAGTATAGAAAATGCAACAGCTTGCAGTAATAGGCACTTCGAAAGGGCAGCTCTTTGAGGATGGGGGACTCTGTCAATACTTATCTTGTCTTTCTCAGTGCCTCTCCTCCAGCCAGACCTCAGACTGTCCACAGATGCTGCTCCTGCACCTTGTCTTCTTCATTATTATTTAATACATTTCTATAACTGCTTCTCTGTATCTAACAATACTTTGAAACAGACCTGACATGTCACCGTAATTCTCCAGGCAACAAAGCTTGGCTTTAAAATAAGCCACCTTAAATTCAATTTTGGGAGAAAGGTGGTATATAAATCCCTAAAATAAAATAGAATCATAGAATCGTAGAGTTGGAAGAGACCACAAGGGCCATCCAGTCCAACCCCATTCTGCCATGCAGGAAATCACAATCAAAGCATTCCCGACAGATGGCCATCTAGCCTCTGCTTAAAGACCTCCAAGGAAGGAGACTCCATTACACTCCGGGGGAGCTTGTTCTACTGTCAAACAGCCTTTACTGTCAGGAAGTTCTTCCTAATGTTGAGATGGAATCTCTTTTGCTGTAGCTTGCATCCATTGTTCCGGGTCCTTGTCTCTGGAGCAGCAGAAAACAAGCTTGTTCCCTCCTCAATATGACATCCCTTCAAATATTTAAACAGGGCTATCATATCACCTCCTAACCTTCTCTTCTGAAGGCTAAACATCCCCAGTTCCCTAAGTCGTTCCTCATAGGGCATGGTTTCCATACCTTTCACCATTTTAGTTACTCTCCTTTGGACACGCTCCAGTTTCTCAATGTTCTTTTTAAATTGTGGTGCCCAGAACTGGACACAATATTCCAGGTGGGGCCTGACCAGAGCAGAATATAGTAGCACTATGACTTCCCTTGATCTAGACACTATACTTCTCTCACACACCCTTCAAAAGATCTTTTCCCCTTACCTTTGTGCCTTACAAAACCGGCAAAAGTGGGCAGCCTTTTTGCTAGAAGCTTGAGATGTAGTAGCTGGTGCAAAGTAAGATATTTATGAGTAAATGCTCACCTGAGGCTGTATTTTCAGTTATAGAATTAGACATCAGGCATACATCCTTTCTTACATAAATCTATCTCCCCACCCCCAGCCCCTGATTTCTTGATCTCAGAGGTCCAACATGAGAATGAAAATCAATAGAAATCAAAGGAGAAATCCAAGATGTTAATGGTAATACTGCACTGTAGTGTGTTTCCCTCCTTCTCTTTTACACATGGCAGCAGCAAGCGGACACCTTTCTGGCCTAACTCAGTGCTTAGGTAATGTGAAATATTAATAAAACTGTGAATGCAGATGCCAACACAAAAGCAGTTCATTTTCCATACTGCAGGGTGATAGAGGCTGTGTCCTGGAGAGATTAGCTTCACTTCATTCAGTTACAAGAATAGGTAAGAGAGACTTGCTTATAAAATGTTTCATTTCTAACTCTAAGCACCACCGACTTAACTGATACCAAATAATGACTGTACACTGTTTGGATTAGCAGCAAACACTTTCTCTTTTTAAAAAAATCTACCATTCAGTGAACTGTACTATCTCTCTTTGAGCTCTTTTTATATTTCCATGAGATGCCACAACCAAGATATGCATCTGTGTGCTAAGAGGAAACATGGCAACTTTACTTCAATGGGCTAGATAACACTTTGTGCTACTGCTTTTTCCTACACTGGTCTTGTGCTCTACTTTTACTGTAGAAACATGCCTGGATGGATTTACTGTATATACTCATGTATAAGTCTAGAAATTTGGGTCAAAAAATTGACCCAAAAACCCTAAGTCAATTTAGCCAAGAGTCAATGCAAGTACTGTATCTGAACTCTTATTTAAAAGAAGGAACCATCGCCTGGTGAAAAGCAAGAGTGTAATCTGTCCTGGACATACTGACCATCTCTACTCTCTCATCCATCCATCCTTAAGAGTGAACACAAAGGCGGGGTACATACTGCCACTTTGCGGCACTCTGCCGCCGCCGCCAGTAGGTCCGCGGGGGAGCCGGAGCCTCCACACGGCGCGACTCCCGTGCGGACCGAAAAAGAAGCTCCAAAATGGAGCTTCTTTTTCCGTCGCATTTGCGACGGAGCGAGGCGCCAGGGGCGCACTCGCTACGTCACAAAGGACGCGACCCGTACGGACGCTCAGCGTCCGATACGCAAAGATGGCGCCGGCCATGTAGAAGGGGCGGCGCCATCTTGTACGGACGGAGTCCGTACTAGGCCCAGGGGCGTCTATAAGAGACGCCCCTTTTTTAAAATAGGACGTCCTCCGGACGTCCCAAATGCCGGTGCAGAAAGCACCAAAGAGTTATGTCTGCTAGAATTTTGTAAGTTCTTTGACATTGTTTTGTTTTGCTTCATCCTTTAGAGACTTTGCTATATGCCCCTAAGTTTTACCCTTGACTTATCCCTGGGTCACGGCAAAATCCATCATTTTGGCCCCCAAACTTGCCCTCAACTTATACATGAAGTCGACTTATAGTCTTGTATATATGGTAGTCCTGGATCAACCCCACCAAGCCTTTCTAATGTTTTCTCCATCTGTGATGAGTTTTGAATTGTTTAATTTAAGGTGTGCAGCTTCTCTGCTACATGGAGTTTTTGTCATTTCTACCCCATCATTTTAGATAACCACAGAAATGCTCTAGAGTTTCTTGGATATCCTAACTTTTAAGAAATAAGGAATGTGTTATATACACTTTCTCACATATGGATGCTATCTACATATTTCATTCTCTCCAATGAATGTGCATTTATTTCTGTGTCTATTCAATACCCTAAAGGCACAAGATCCTATCTGATCTTGGAAGCTGAGCAGGGTCAGCCCTGGTTAGTATATGGGAAATTGCCAACAAATACCAGGTGCCATAGGCTATATTTCTGGAGTAGCAGTTCACAAAAGCACCTGTGAATCCTTGCCTAAGAAAACCCAATGAAATTAATGGGGTTGCCATAAGTCAACCGGAAACTTGAAGGCACATACACACCCACATGTTCAAATGTGTGTTTTCTTGGAGATCTGAATTGCTTGCAGCATAATGGGAAGATATCAAGACTGTTTTTTTAAGCCAATAGTTGTAGCAGTATGACAATGCAGTAGTTGCACTGTTATTTTTACACCTGTATTGAGCCACTACATTTCAATAACAGGAAAAGAGACCACTAACCTGTGTGTTATCTCTCAAGAGCAAGGAAAAATACTGTTTAAGGCTGCAGTCCTAAACACATTTAGTAGAGTGTAAGCTTCACTGTGCATGGCAGAAGTTACTTCTGATAAACATGCATAATTTTGGTGGATGATATGACTTTTTTTAGCCCCATAGCCTGGTGTAAGGAGTTTTATATAGGGCTTGTTTGTATGACATAATATAATTTAGCCAGTCTATGGGCAAGAGTTCTGTGAAGTCAAAAAACAAAGTCACTATTGCTTTCAGCTCTCCCTGTGAAAGGTAGTACTTTACTGGTATTTTTTGGATCCCCCCCCCCCTAAATGGATCCAATATGGCTGCTTGCTTCTTTTTTTGGTCTGCTTTGGAGAGTTTCCAATAAGAAATCAATCACCACATTCAGCTTTTCTTTCTCAAATTCTGCTCTGATGAGCTGTGAAATCATTGATGACTGGCCACAAATTAGAGCATAAGTGAAACTGGAGTTTCCTTAGCAACCCACTGTTTTTTCCCTCCTCAGGCTGGCTAGTTATTAACAGAGGGAAAAGGCAAATTAGAGGCGTGCACAAGGATCAAGTGCTGTCAATCCGTTTCCAAAAGATTCCAAAAATGAAATAGCAAATGCTGCAGTTATGTATCGTGTCTCATTCTTGCATAGAATTAAGTGAGATACCTGTACCTTAGAGCTGACAACATGTGAGCTGCATGTGGATGCACATCCCACTGTAAGGGAGTGCTGAAACAGCTGCCAGAAGAGGAATGGGAATTTATAACACAAAGCCCCCACAGTAATAAATTTTCAAATGCAGGAACTCGTTGTACTTACACTCCTCAAAATGTGGGCAGTTCTGTTGATATATAAACAGCTGTATCCATATAAACACACACATCTATATCAGGAGTTGGGAAATTGAGTCAAATCCAGCCCTCTGGGGCAAACTAGTGGGTTCCAGATTTTTAAGAGGTTTCCTCTTCATTTTAAAAGACAATTTTTAAAAGATTGTTTCGTTCTTGATTGGATATGGCTGATGTTCTGCCCTTTGGTGAAAAGAGTGTTATAAATAAACATGATGATGGTGATGATGATGACAAGGTGGCCTTGGGCCAGTCACTGTTTGAGCCTAATCAACTAAAAAAATAGCCATGCACCAAGCCAGACGGGGACTCTAACTTCCCCCCACTTCCAGCATACAACCTTGATATATATTGCATATGATGTTATTGATTCTCTTATGAAAACAGTATCAGAGATGTGCTTGTCCTACAGTTTTGCTCCCCCTCCCCATGCACACAGACACTGTTTCAGTTCAGTGCCAGTCACATCCGAGGCAGCCAAATCTGCAAAATGATGTCGTATTTCATAACCAGAGAGTCATCTCGTTATTTTAATTGTTGGGAACTGTTAGCCTCTCTGAAGCTGCCAGAGAACAACTGCTTAATGCCAAAAGATGATGAAATGCATGCGCTCTCTGGGTATGAGCAAGGTAGAGACACTGATAACATCTGGACCTGGAAACTCATTACATGCCTGACAGCTTCCTAGCTGCTGAAGTTCATGAAGACCCAAAAGACTAGTTGACTATGGCAAGTAAAAATAACTCCAGGCAACCAAGGAGGAATATTTGGATCCCAGTCAACTGCTGCTTCACTAAGCCAAATCACCAAATCTGCTCAGTAACAGATGCAGACTAAGTTTATTTTGTTTTAAAAATCATACACAGAAATGGGAGGATTGTATTACAGGTCTAATGAAGCAATAGAAGCCTATCCTATCCCAGAAGAAGAAAAATTCTGATCAAGTGAGAGGTGAGTAAAAAATAATGTTGAAGTCTACTACTAGACTTTTGAGTGATTTGAAATAGATTGGTAATTGCCTTCAACTCTCAATTGGTTAATAACAGCAACAATAAAATTTGTCAGATAAAAGTGGCTGTAGTAATGAAGAAAGCTTGTTTTGTATGTGTGTGACAGGATTGGATTTTAGTATGAAATGATTGTGTGCTCTGTTCATTTGAAACAAATTCCCAGCGACACAAATTCCTAGGGACACAGGGACCCTGTTCTTTAATTGTACATGTGTATGCAAGGGGGAAAAACAAAGTAGATCTTACAAATCTGTTCTGCCCACTCTTGGAGTAAACTGTTCAAATTCACACTTGATGTAACTTCTTTTTGTTTTGGATTAAATGCTCCTTTCATGTAAAAACTGGACACAAAAAACACTTGAGTTATTAGATCAGTTTTTTAAAGGGCATTTCTGTTTAGGATCAACGTGACATATTGTAGCAGCAATCTTATGCTTATTTACTAGAAGTAAGCCCCACCACATACAGTGCAGCATGCCCCCTGATTAAATGTGCACAAGTTTGTGCTATTAATGCTCAGTCCACGCAATCCTTTGGTGTAAAAGTAATCTCCAAAAACTGCTCCCTCATCCCAAAGTCATTGTGGCCTTCATTCTACCTGTCTCTATAGTACTACATTTTCCGCTGAAAGTTAGCAGTACAGTTGTGCCTGAAAAAGCAATGCTTCCCTTCAAAAACAAGGTGCATGGGGAACATACATCTTGTCTTCAGCCTTCCATGAGAACAATTCTGCCTGAAAACAAAGTACATGCTTCCCACAAGCTTTGTTTATAGAGGAAATGACATCTATTTTTTTGTAAGTGGCAAAACATGGGGGGGGGTATGTGTGACTCTTGTATTATGTTACATAGAGATGGGAAAGTCATCAGAATATCTTGAAGATAAACAAAGCATGGGAGAAATCAAACAAGCTCTGATATTACTGTGGACATTGCAGTATAAAAGGATAATAGGGGAGTGTACTAGAGCATCATATTGCCAAGCACTTCAATGCAAAACTAAATCTGCAATGGCTGATGATAGCTAATAACTGAGGCTGCCTGTGGAAAAGACCTTTCTTTTTCAGCATGTGTTACAGATTTACAAGTGTATTAAGGTTATCTGGGAATATCTTGCCCATAGTACCACAACCATTGAACAGTGGCACAGAAGCAAACATTTCCTATTGTGCAGTCCATAGTTAGCAATATTCTGCCTGCTGTTAAACAAAATAGAAGACATCATCTGCTAGGTGTTTGAAATGTCTCCAGAAAATACACTGATTTTCTCAGACTTTCCGTAGCTTGTAACTGCAGATTTTATATTTTTTTAGATGTTGTATGCTGTTTATTGTTTTGAATTTATTATTGTTTTACTGCTGTACACTGCTTTGATGTGGCTTCATGATTAGCAGGGCTAAAATTATGCTAAATGAAAACAAACAAACAAAATCTAGCTTCCAGGCGCCTTGAAGGCTGCAGATCAGCCAAATGGTGTATGCCAGGATTTGTTGGTGAGCAAACCCCTTTCACCAAAGCGATAGAGTATGGAAATTTACCTCTTAAAATATCTGCTTAATTCAGACACATTCTTTCTGCAATCCAAGTGAAATCCGCTGGTGTAACAACTAAGTTGACCCTATTGTTAATACATTTAAAAAATGCATAAACAAGAATTGGACATAATGAACTAGAAATGTTAATACATTTCTGCCATGAACAAGTATAATAATTCATCAGAACTGGAGCTGAATGTCCAAGTTCAGCAGGGGATAAACACAAGCCAGTATCTAATTTTAGAAGACCAGAAACAAAAACATAAAGGGGGATTTTCTAAAAAAAGAGATTGCTGAAGGATACAACGGCTAAAGTCAGAGGGAAGTGAATGTGCACTGGGTGTCTATATTGATTAAAGGAAAAAGTCTGACATAACTCAGTTTGAATATTGTTTTTTGTTTGTAACTGAGAACTGGAAGTTGTTAATGCATCATCTATTCTACAAGCAATAATAAAGTTAATGTGCTTGTTAATTTGTTAGCTCTGACTCAGACCGACTTCCTTCACCCCATAAAGAACATGAAGCTTGCAAACAGACTGGACATCCTGTACCCAAGTCCAAAAAAAGGGATTCTAAAATGGGATTGAAGGGCAGGGAGAGAGTGTCAGGCATCCAAGGCTACGAATTTTTGGGCCCACCTTGGAAAGGCCAATGTCACCAATATTTGGGGTGGGGGAGTGGAGGAAGGAGGCATTTATGACAGTACCCCTGTCTTGCGCAAACAGGTACACTGCCAATGTGTTAGCTACGGTGGTTGGAGGTAAGGGCAGCCACTAGATCTGCTATGGTGGGAGGTCAGCAAATCCACTGTGGATTTTACTGCTATTGCTGCTGCAGCTGCTCTTTTGAATGAGAGCTCTGCCAAGGAGGGATCTTAGTGTGGCATTGTCAGAGCTCCCATTTAACCCAAAGAACCTACAGAAAGAGAGAAAATGAACTCCAGTGCAGGTTCATAGAGTCATAGAGTAGGAAGACACCACAAGGGCCATCCAGTCCAACCACATGCCATGTAGAAATAAACAATCAAAGCACTCCCAGTAGATGGGTCCTCCAATGGCAGATTCACTGGCCACTTTGGCTAGAGGATTGTGAGAGCTGTAGTTCAACCATCTGGAAAAGACCAGGCTGGGTAGGGTGACTTGATGTCATAACCGGGAAGGAGAAAAAAGCACCTTAGGACATTCAAGAAAAACGTAGGATGTTACAAAATAAAAGCTGAAAACGCTCATATAAATGTAAATTCATGCTTCTTAGTCATGCTCAAAATGGAGGACATTTTGAACCTCCTCCTGGACAGAAGGTTGAAATGTAGGTCATGTTCTGGAAAAGCAGGATATATGGTCACCCTGTGGCTGGGGGACCTTCCATACAATGTGCTAAGCCTTTGTCTGTCTCAGTGCCTTTACTTTGGAGCACTCAGCTGTTGCTTTGTAACACAATTTTAGCACAGGAGGTGTACAATTGCCACATGGAATTGCCATGTACTTCCCTAAACAACCAACGTAAGAAGGTGGCCTTAAGATGAAGAAAAGTAGTTCAGAACATCAAAGATGGCCTTGCACAGTTATGCAACTTTGCATCCAACTCATTTTAAAATGCTGTCAGTCTTCCTGACAAATACAAAGCAAGTTACCTAAACAGAAGTTCATAGGCAAGAGGAAAAGCCGTAAATTCCAGTTGGCTGGATTTTCAGAGAACTGCTGTAAATGATGAGGATTATATTAAAAAGATTAAATATACAACAGCTGCCTTTGGGGCTGCTTTAGTGTAAAGGTAGAATTCTTTTTTTTTAACATTTAAATAAATAATATAAACAACAGGGCTGGAGGGGTTTATTAGGAGTTCCTCTTTTAATGAAGTGTGGCAGCACATTCAATTATTAAATTACAATAAAATGCGCACATTTTGAAAAGGGAGATTATCATCTTTGCAGCTTTTGATGTACATTATTGCTATACTAAGAAGCTCACCAAAGTCAGACATAGTCTGAAAAACGCTTTCAAAGCCAGGTTCATAAAGGAATAGCAAAATGAAAGGGTAACAGGACGTACCCACATCCCACAAGTAAATCTGGAAAGAGTCAATCTCCCGAGGCACCTTTATGCCAACTGTCTGGTAAATAAATAAAACTGGGAAGCAGAGGAAGTTCATTTTTTAGTCTTGCCACTACAGGATCATCAGACTTGGAATTATCTTAATTATTCCCATGAAAAGTCAGCTTCCCAACTGGACTGATGCAAGGAAGGAGGAGGGAAATATCCCGTGTGACTTAGTTCTCTTCATTTTCCCATTATTTTAAGAAGTTACCTACCGCAGTAATCAACTCATTAAGTGATCATGTGCACACCATATTCTAGCATAAAACATCTGCAGATGTTAAATTCCTATGCCAGTATTTCAGTGCATTAAAAGATGTGTTGATTACACAGGCATGAACTTGTAACATTACACAGTTTCAGCTTATGTCTTTGACTCATATTCCTCCTTGCTGGATAGTCTTAACAATGTTTTTTGTCTCTATGCTACTTGAATCCCATCCTTACAGCAAGGCATTCACAGAGCCATACACAATAATTTTACATTTTTATTTGAAAGAGAAGATGTGACATTGTAAGGCAACTGAAGGTTTTGTTTGTAAAATTTAATACCCCACCCTTCATTTCCATTTACAGCTGTCAGAACAGCATCATGTACAGTTACAAGAGGAAGAATGAAATAATAAATCCATTAAAAACTCAAATTTTCAACAGAAAGCTAAATATCAAAACTGAGTAAGGCAGCATCTGCACTGAAGAAACAATCCAGTTTGATACCACTTTAACTGCCATGGCTCCATGCTATGGAATCATGGTATTTATAGTTTGTTGTGGCACCACACCTCTTTGACAGAGAAGGCTAAATATCTTACAAAACTACAAATCTCAGAATTCCATAGCACTGAGCTATGGTGTCAAAATTGGATTATTTCTGCAGTGTGGATGCAGCCTATAAATAAGGAGGCAGGAAGAATGATCAGAAATACTAAAAGCATTTGAAAGATGAAAAGGCTGCATTTAACAATCTCTGAGCAAAAGATGTGATCCTCAGACTGCTCTATACAAATCAACCACCAGAAAATAGCACTCATTTCAATATCTAAAATTTCTCTAGACTTAAAACTTCGTTTGGTTTAGCAAAATTGATGTTTCAAGTATATTGGATACCATTATGCCCATTGAGAAAGAAAACCTACATCTCAGCTGATGTTGGCACTATAATACTAACACTCACCTGTCATATGGTATGGACATGTTCAGTGGTTACACCTTTTTGGTTAGGTGTATTGCAGTGTATTGATTTTGTACTGGAAAAATCTTTGATATTTATAGACACACATGTTCTTTTAAATTATATCCCCATCACAGGGAATTTAAATAGCGGTCAATGTGGCTGGATTCTGGATGCTGTTACTGTTGCTAAAATACTTATATACCAAGGCTAGTGGCGCCATACAGACAGGCCAAAATAAAGCTGCTTCGGGTCACTTTGGAGGTATGCTGTTTAAATGTTGCATGCATCCTAAGAGTCCAGAAGCCATGCCAAAGCCACAATCTAGTCTTAAGGAATGCTTTGGTGCAGCTTCCGGACTCTCAGGACGCATGCATTAAGTAAACAGCAAACCTCCAAAGTGACCCAAAACAGCTTTATTTGGGCAGTCTGATAGGGCCATTCTCTATTTTTCAGTGGCCAGAAGAACTCACTGCTTTAGCAGTGGACTTATATTTTATAGACACCATTTCCAGAAAATATGATTTTGAAAATGTGTTCAACTAGGGGCTGCTGTATTGTTTGAAACTGTGCTGTTTTTAATATCTTTTACATCTTTTTAATTGCTTTATATTGTTTTATCATGAGATCTTAAGTGTTTTTAACATTGTGACTGGTTTAATTCTACTTTAATGTTCACTTTTTGTACATTTTTAACCGCGTTGCTCTTTTAAACTGTAAACTCACTTGAGTTCCAATTCTGGGAGGAAGGTAAGATGACTGACATTAAGATGGGATTATGACATGAAGCATAATGTCTTAAGTGTTATTTTCAGTAGTTACATTACCAATTTACTGTCTTGCAACATACTTAATTGACAGCTAGCTGTCCTGGTACATTTTGATGAGAAATGGCATATAAATGTCTTAATATGCAAATTTTATTTCAAGATGCACATTTGCAGTACAGAGGACTACCTCTTATAAAGACTTATTCTGTATCTTTGCATATTCATCTTGCTAGTTATGAAGGGCATAAACATTTAGGAATCACAATCTATTCCTTCAAAATGCAAGTTAAGAACAAGTAAGGGAAAGTATTCTTCTCATCTCAAAGATTTTACGTTCACTCCTGACATCTCCACCTAGGGCTAGAAAAGGTTCTTATCCCAGATCCCACTGGCAGTCAGGGTGTTGACAATACTGAACTAGATAAACCAAGTGTATGACAAGATTTGGTGTATGACAAATGCCAATAGTTACAGAGGAAATAAGGTGATTTTCATGCATGTCTGCACTCACTACAATTGATCAAATACACAAGTATTGTACAGTAGAAATGAAGCAGAACATGTTTCATATGAGGTGCTTTCGAAAACCAGTCCAGCAAAGCTATAGAGAAAGGATGGGGTTAAGGTCCATGTACCAAGATGAAGACAACTTAGCAGTGATCATGCTGAGAACCTAAGTGACTGCAGCGCAGTCCCAGCTCTCTTGTCTGTGGGGAATAGGACAACAACACCTGTCAGTATTTTCACAGGCTTCCTATTTAAGAAATGTTCTCAAGCATCCACATGTCCCATTTATAGAAATCGTATTGACTAAAGGCTACTATTGCCACAAATACTGCGAAAGCAAGATGCAAGCTGTTCTTGCAAAGTGCATTTTCAAACTTGCCCTTGCAAGTTTAGTACTTCAAAGGCTTATTTTTTTCATTTCCATTGTATTACTAGGTAGGTGATATTTCCCACAGTTAATGATTATAAAGTCAAGAGGTTGGGGTAATGGGCAGCAATTAGGAAGAACTGAAAGGCACACAAACAAATGATGAATATCAGGTTTCATTGTTTTTTTAATAGCTTCCCCTTTTAGTTTTTATGAAGGAAAGTTTATCATGAAAACCCAACATAGAGTATTTTTTGTAGTGTCATAAATATGTCCAACTAAAATAAAGGATGTAAAAAATGGATGCACCTTGTCAAATTCATAGATGAGAAAGTGCCATCCAATTCAGAAATCAAAATAAATTAAAAGATCTCTCGTTCCCCACCCCCACCCCAAAAAATTCTCTATTTAAATCAAGTTTGGAAAAAGGTGGCCCTTCAGATGTTGTCGGACTACACTCCCATCCACATCTGAAAATCCAAATGAGACTTGCAATTCAAGAAAATTGAGTCACACATTTCCTGTTCAAATGTCAGATTTAGTCTATGCCCTGGATGTTCAGCCCTTCTCAATATGGTGCACCATTGAATAAAAAGAATGAGCTGGAGCCAGAAAGAGACGAAGAGGAAATGAACTTATGCAACATGACTTTCCTAGTTTCCCCTGCCTCCAATGACTGGTTCTTGTGCTTCTCCAAGGCAGCTCCTGAGACCCAAAAGACCCTCTGGAGTGGCATATGCAGAGCTTGGGATATTAGGTCTGAAATTTATATAATAATGTTAAATGGTAGCAATTGACAAATTAATTCATTAGCAGAAACACCAATAACAGAAATTGTTTCATTTGGCCAGTTATTATTACAGTTGGCCTTCCTTATCCACAGTTTCTTTACCCACAGATTCAAGCATCCATCATTTGAAAATATTCAGTAAATATATAAATTCCAGAAAGCAAATGCTGATTTTGCCATTTTATATAAGGGACACATTATATTTAATGGGACTTGAGCATCCACAGATTTTGGTATCCACAGGGGTGGTAGTGGTGGTGTCTGGAAGCAAACCCCAGCAGATACCAAGGGCCACTTTAGTGAACACATTGATCCAAATACTACTGTGGAGCCAGACAATGGAATTTACAGACAATGATATGGAGGTTGTCACTGTACACCTTAGAGGACCACATTTTGTTACTGGCTCCCTCAAAAGTCAGTTTTTGTCCTTTTAATTTCCCAATTTGGAATTTTTCCCGTGTGGACTACAAAGCCTGCAATAGGATTATTGCCTGGGAATTATGGGAATCCATTATGTTTGGGAACTGTCAGGTTGGGGATGGCTGCCCCAAAGCATGGGATCTCATTTTATAATCTCTTCAATTCAGTTCGTCACTTCTCTGCATCTCTCTTAACTTTCCCCACTAACATGTACACTTCACTGACTCTTCAAATGCCTTTCCTGTTAAAGGTTAGCAGAGAATGATATATTTCAGTTAAAGGGCACAGATCCATCACCTATGCAGGAATAAGTAAGTGTACAGCTAGGTCTTGATTCAAGGAGTCAAGAGGAGAGATTCTTAACCTAACATTTTTTGAGTATCTGAGCACATGTAGAACATTCTTCTGTGTAACTGATTCACTGCATCCTTTCTGCCTCCTCACTCCCAATCAAGAGCAGATCTGGCAAAGATCACTGACAGAGCACAGGTTTTTGCATGCAGAAGCCTGGGATCCCAAATACAGTCTGTGGAATCTGCAATTTTAAACATCAGGTTATCTAACAAGCCCACTTTTCTCCACACCCATCTCACCTTAGAGTTATAACAAAATTACCAAAGACAATCACTATATACTCCACTGAGAAAGACTCCTGACACATTCCTTCCATACAAGCCTGTCAGGGGCATTCAGAAAGGGCCCTGGATGGAAATAATTATAATGATTATGGTTACAATGAAGAGAGCTATAAAAAAAGTGGAATTGATTAAATAAATTGATCCCCTATTTTATTAAGCGTTTACTTGAATATTTGAATAACTAAATATTTAATTGAAATATAGTTTGAACAACATCACAACCATGATAAAGATATGATTATACTAAATCATGTAGTAAACTATAATTCTAAAAAAAGGATTTGTATTACATAAAAATTGCACAGTCAACCCACCACATCCACAGATTCAACCATCCATGGCTTGAAAATATATTTTTTAAAATTCACAAAAAGCAAACCTTGATTTGGTCATTTCATACAAGGGATACCATTTTTATATTATATTTTTTTTCTCTCCTCTTCACTTTGTTTTCTTCTGCATACAAACTTACGGCAGTGGTCCCCAAACTGTGCTCTTTAAGGGATTTTTGACTTCAGCTCCCAGAATCCCACGCTATTGGCCAACATGGCTGAAGCTTCTGAGAGCTGAAGTCCAAAATCTCTTAAAGGGCACAGTTTGGGAACCAATGACTTACAGAGTTTGATTATGAAGATCAGATCCCATAATATAGGTTATCAGTCAGTGAAGATAAATCTGCTCTTTTTCCTCCTTGTGTAATTATTATCTTTGTCGCCATCAATAAATGAATAATCACTTGGAAACCATCCAGCATTGCCAAAGCCACTACTGTATTCTTCTGTAGTTCTTGCCTTTGCGCCAAGGATACTTTGCTCAAATGGAAAGGTATTTCAACTTGTACAAGGCAGCTCTATTGAATTCTTTTGGTTTTCCCCATCCTTCATGAGTGCCATGTATGCCACCACATGCATAGAGTTTTGAATTTCCCCACAACATAGCTTTCTCTAATCCATTAACAGAGGCTCTGCTCAGTGTGTGTGTTAAGAGGTAGGACCATTGTAATAAATACTGTAGCTACTCATGTATAAGTCTAGAAATTTTAGTAAAAAAAACCTGATCCACCAAAACCTGGGTTGACTTATCCATGGGGCAATGTACACACATATTTTAACTCTTATTTTAAAAAGGAACCATTCCCTTCTCTGAGCAGAGTGGCAAAATGCAAGAACTTACTTTGTCCCAGAAGCACCGAGCCCTTCTACCTTCTCCGCTATGGCACCACTTTTGAGCTTTTTGAATGCCTGGGCAGGAAAATGGTAGTGGTGCCAGCTGTTTTGCACTTACCCTGAAAGGAGCATCAAGAGGAATTGGGCTTTGAGAGATGTGAATAATAGTTGTGTATGTTTATCAGCTTTTCTGGGTTAAAATCAGGCAAAGGTATCACATTAAAGTTAAAGGCTATAATCAATATTAATGTAGTCACGATTTTCTTTGCTAGGTCTCTTCATTCTTTTTGACGTCTGCACATTTTCTTAGCCTCACCTGTGTCTGATTGCCTCCCTCACACATCACATAGACACAGTTTACTGTAGTTCCCTTCTCATCCATCCAGCCTTTAGGGTAAGCTCAAACAGTTGTGTCTGATGGAATTTTGTAAGTTATCATTTTCCTTTGCTTCATCCTTTACATCCTTTGTTAAATGCCACTAAATTTTACCTTCAACTTATTCACAAGTCATATTAAACTCCATAATTTTGGCCCCCAAACCTGACCTCAACTTATATATAAGGTCAACTTATAGTCGAGTACATATAGTACCCTCTGGAGTAAGTAATAAATGATCTTTAGAGACGACAGAGACCATTTATATGTGTCATTGTTCAAAGTATATAATATGGATTTTCAACAAGGAAAAAATCTCCTCCCTCACCCCCATGTGTCTTGGTGCCAACAAAAGCAATAATGTTTGACTCTTCCATTAAAACAACAAACAAACCTATCATTGCAACAAGAATTGAATTTTAAAACAAATTAGAAAGTCTCCTGTATACAACCAATGAATAATTGCTGGCACATTAAATTTTAAAGATTAGTTTTCTCCCTCTTATTTGTTGAAATACAGATCTGGTCTACATCAGTCTCGATTCCCAAGTGCCTTTCAGCTTTTATAAATCTCTGTCAAAGGTTCCCACTGTCGAATGCAGATTCTCTACGGTCACTGCCTGACTGCCTTTTAACACAACTAAAAGATGCCTGGACCTGAGAAAGATTTTACGGGGGGGGGGGGGGCAGCCTTCACCCCCATACAGACATTATATCCTCTGCAGGGGTTTGTTATCTTGAAACTGAAGCTTTATTAAATGTTTAATTTTCTGTTTAATGCATAATAATATATTATACATTTTAAATTCAAGTCCAGCTTCCCTGAATGGTTCTTGCTCACCATAGATAATGCTGTTCATCCAACTCTGAAATTAGCAGAACATCTTTTTGAAATTTTACACATAAAATAAAGAACTCTAATTAAATCCAAACCTTTATACAAATTCTTGGTCACAGAATGATAAAATTATCACTCTTCAAAACAATCTTATTCAGAAACAGAAGCTTTGGATTTTGCTACTGAACGGGGAAAATAACATTTGAGAATCCCTTTCATTTTGATGAGTATTATTTACCCTATTAAACAAAGCAGTTTGATATTAAAAACCCCAACACCTTCTGTTTTTCTGATTAGAACAATTGCCCCAAAGGCCACATTATTATAACTGAGGTGAAGGATAACTTTAGTATTCATCAGTATATTGGCATTCTGTATGTTGTTGTGTACCTTCAAGTCATTTCTGACTTACGGCAATGCTTAAGTGAACCTACTGCAGAGTCTTCTCAGGCTGAGACTTTGTGACTCACCCAAGGTCAGTTTTCATGGCCAAGTGGGGAACTGAACCCTGATCTCCTGAGTCATGGTCCAATGTTGCATAATATTCTTCATAAAAGAACTTGTATGCAGAAAATATCACATGAAGAGCAGGATTACACTCAGAAGAAGGAGGTGTGAAGATATGAGGAAGGAACATCAATAGTCTGATATGCAGATGACACTATATTACTAGCAGAAAGCATCATAGACTTTGAAAAAATACTATGGAAAGTCAAAGAAGAAAAGTGCAAAGGCAGGCTTTTGCTGAATTAAAGAAAACAAAAATAATGACCATAGGGATCTACATAAATTCAACCTAGACAATGAAGAAATAATTAAAGATTTCCTATACCTTTGATCAAACATTGAACAGAATGAAGACTATAGCCAAGAAATCAGAAGAAGACTAGGAATGGGAAAGGCAGCTATGAAAGAACTAGACAAGATCCTAAAGAGTAAAGATATACTACTGAGCACTAAAGTTAGGACCATCCAAACCATTGCATTCCTCATCACCATGTATGACTGTGAAACCTGGATAAGGAAGAAGTAGATAAAAAGAAAATCAACTCATTTGAAATGTGGTGCTGAGAAGAGGGCTGAGTATACTCTAGACAGCCAAAAACACAAACAATTGGGTCTTTGAACAGATTAAGCCTGAACTCTCCCTGGAAGCAAAGGTGGGATACAGACCGCCCAAAAAGGGTGGTCTGCCGGTGCCTTGTTTTGCTGCGCGAGGGAGCCGCAGCGGACAAACCGCGCGGCTCCCTCATGCAGCAAAAAGAGCCTGCAAAAAGCAGGTTCTTCTTGCGGCGCGATTGTGACACTTGCGGCATCACAATGACACTGGGACATGCAGACGCTAAGCATCCGTCGTGTCAAAATGGTGGTGCCCGTGTGTACAGGGCGCCGCCATTTTGACACCCTTGTCATGTGCTAGGGGTGAAGCACGTATGGGCGGTGAACCCTCAGCCAACCCCTAGCACGTGGCGAGGGCGCACTATAGGCTGGTCTGTATTGCGCCAAAGATGATCAAATTGAGGCTGTCATACTTTGGCCACTTCATGAGAAGGCATGATTCGTTAGAAAAGACAACAATGCTGAGAAAGGTAGAAGATATTAGAAAGAGCCAGATGGATAGACTCAAACAGGGAGGTCTCAGGCCTGAATCTAACCAGAGCAGGGGAGGACAGGAGAGCTGGGAGATGTCTCATCCACAGGGTTGCCACAAGTCTAGGTCAACTCAGGGGCAGTTAACAACAGCAACAACAAAATGAGATATCTTTGAGATGGGACCCATGTCTAAACCCAAAATTCATTTATGCTTCATATACACCTTATAAACATAGCATGACAGCCGCTAAAGAAACATGTCAAGAAAACCCTTAGAGTCACCATAAGTAAAAAATGACTTGGAGGCACACAATAACAACAACAACATTTTACACATATTTTAAATAAATTGTGCATGAAACAAGGCACGAAACAAAAAAGGGTGCATCTACACTGTAGGAATAATACAGTTTGACACCACATTAAGTGCTGTAGCTCCATTCTATGGCATCCTGGCATCTGTAGTTTTACAAGGCCTTTAGCCTTCTCTGCCAAAGAGTGCTGGTGCCTCACAAAACCACAAATCCCAGGATTGTATAGAATGGAGCCATGGCAGTTAAAGTGGTGTCAAAGTGCATTATTTCTACAATGTAGTTGCAACTTAGGACCATATTTTAATTAGTGCTGTAAGTCTTATTATTCTGCACCAAATACAATCAGCCCTCGGTATCCATGGATGATCCGTTCCAGACCCCCTTGCCTCGAGGACACCAAAATCTGTGGATGGTCATGTCTGCTCTGTCCCCAATGGTGGTTCAGCTACATCGCTGTGCCGCCACTGGAGACAATGGGACTCGTCCTTCCTTCCTCCATTTCCCTCCTGGCCCTCACCGGCGGCAGGCAGCCGCCTGGCCAGTGGGCAGCCTCCTCCTTCACTTCCTCTTTCTCTTCCTCCCCCTGCTTCTTCTTCCTCCTCCTCTTCCTCCCGCCTCTTCCTCCTCCTGCTTCTTCCTCTTCCTCCTCTGCAGCCTCACTGTGGGCTTGCTCTCTGCGAATGCTTGAATGTGTGGATGCAGAGGGTGGACTGTATACCGAAGCTAACAAAGCACTTTCTCAGCTTGCATAGAAGACAAGAAAAGAGTGAAAATGTTATCATCAAAATATGGGTTGAATCTTTGTTGTTTACAAAAATTTTGAATGCACTTGAGTAAGTTTTGCGGGGAGCTGCCAAACTCCCCCCACTTAACCCAGGATAATAGATCTCAGGGGTTTTCCTGAATTTTCCTAAAAGATTTGCATTGTTGGCTGGGTGAATAACCAATGCGAATAGACCCAGGATAAAGCAGGCTAAAACTCTGCATGCCTTGAACGTGTTTTGAATACATCTGCATCCATCTTTATTCACAGTGCTGACACATGTGAGCAACAGAACTTGCAGAGATGCTCATAGATGCTGTTCCAATTTAAAAAAAATAGTGTGAACAACAAAACTAGAATGCATGAGTGAGATTATTCTCAGAGCCGTACTAAAACCAACAGCTGAATAACCCCTGAAAGACTTGACAGGAGAACAGTTCATGGCAGGCCTGCACTGATGTCCTAAAATTATGTCAGCAAAACAAAATACAGCATTCCATATCTGAGTAGACAAGAGGATGATCTTTTCTGAGTTCTGAGCAGTGATTCCCAGTACAAACAATATAGCGAGTAGTTAGTTAACCACCACCACCCCAAAAAAGTCAGATGTGAAAGACAGCAAATGGCAGCTGGTGGCTTGTATGTCAGTAGGGTAGTAAATTAATTCCAGGTTTTACTTTGAACTTGAAGGGAGCTATCTCAGGTGCTGGGCCCTATCTCCAACATTGGTTCAGCACCTTCAATAATAGCTCCTTTAGAGTCTGGATCAAACCCCAGAGCAGATGCATTACCCCAGTAACATTGCAGCCACTAGCCACCACTAGTGAGAGCTACATTTTATCAAAAGACAAGTGAGGTGTGCCAATCATATTGTCACTATGACTGTATGAAGAGCCCTACTGTTCTTAAATGCATTCTCAGAACACATGATTTTGGTCACCTCCTCTCCAAGTGTAGGAAGCATTGCTTTGTTTTAAAAGCAGCCGATACAAAACTACGGATTTCTTTTGAAAACACTTAACTCACTCCAGACGCTGGTTGTTACGTAAACCCTGCACAAGTAAACAATTTAGTTCCACATTATCAGGAGCTACAGAACTGAAGATTATGCCAAGCAATGCTGACATAGCTGCACACAGGATTTTAACATGCTGATCATATTAAGAACAGTGCACAAGAAATTTTTCCACTTCGCAAGAAGCCAGACTGTTTACATGCTGAAGTAGCTAGAGACTTGGCTGTCTGTGTGTGGTCTATTTTTCAATATTATAACTTTAAGTATAAAGAAGAGCAGAATGGAAATCATTTTACTTGCAAGTGAGGCCACAGTTTGGTTACTTAAATTCTCCAGATACAACTTAAAGCGTGTTCTAAACACACACATGCTAAATAAAAATGATCCAAGAGAATATAAACTCTAGACAGGAAATCTAACAAGTGATTTTAGGGTTTACTGAAGACAGAAGTCAAACCAAGATGCCCCAACTATCCGCAAAAGGGCGGATAAGAGGCAGAGTTTTCCATCTTAACTTTACCTACATGAAACAGTTATCACCATTACAGCAGTAGTTGCTGTTGCTAAGATAATAAATCTTGCAGAAGAGTTCTGTCTGACTGAATCACTTAGCTGTATATAAACTGTGGGTGGTATAAAAATGGCTGAGCGTTTTATACCACTTTTATAAGTGGTGTACATATCAGGTGATGAATGGAGCACAGGAATGTCAACTAACTTCGAGGGAAATATGGGGCAATGAGTACTGTGCTGTCAGAGCTATACAATGGCTATGTTGCTATCAAGCAGAGCTCATATATGCTGGTTTCAAAAGCCTAAACTAAAGGTCCTAATAAAGTTAAAGTTTCTAACTGTGTAGCTAAAACATAAATATGACCTACCTTTTATCGGATGCCTTTTTCCCCAACAGAGAATGTATTTTTTTAAATGTTCACATAAATAAAAGCTATATTTAGAAGAAAGTCACTGTAAGGATTACCCTGCGAAATTCCACCATATACAATGGTCCATCCTTTGATATAGTCTAGTGCCTTCCTTCTTCTAAAGAGAAGCAGATTGTCAATTACAAGGGAACAACCTTGTATTGATAATGATTTATAGGTAGCTGATTTTGAGAACATTCATAATGTCAGTGGCATACAAGCATATACATAAGCTTGCTTGTGTATATATACAAGTCAAGTATTACACTCATGAAAATCAGAAAAGAGAATTGTCTGGTTATCTCAAATTAGTATACAAACAACAGGCCTAATCAGTTTATTTTCTATACTAATGTACTCATGTTTTCAATATCCTGCTAAATTCCTTATTTCTTTCTAAAAACAGGCCTTCAGTCCCTTAACTCTATTACCTTTTAGGACCACTTCCTGCTTACAGCCCCTTCCAGCAGCATTAATTCCCCACCATTGAGTTTTTCACATTTTGCTGTGTTACAATCTGGAATGGAAATGAACTTAATTGGCAGTATTTCGTACCTTCAGAGTTTTGTGTGTTTTGTGTGCATGAAATGGTAACAATGCCAATCAAATCAATTTCACTGTCAGGTCGTAACACAACAAAATATGGGTGGGTTGATGAATACCTCAAGGCACTAAATTTCCCCAGACTTGTACCCTCCCAGAGAAGTGGAACAAGAGTAAATGGGAGAAGAATTTGTGTTCAGCTTTGTATGCTTCAGTACATGAACAAGTCTAGCAAATACCAGTGTACAAACCTTCTTGTACAAAGTATCCCATTACAATAGTATACAAATAATGACTTCTGAAAAGATCTTATGTGCATATATGCTCACATGAGATCAGAATTGGAATCTTCAGAGAATATTCTGCCTGATGGATGGATGATTCCCAGAAAGAACAAGCTTTCTATCTAACTCAAGGGTAGGAAACTTTTGACCTCCCAGATTTTGCTGGATTCCAGCTCCCAACCACTGCCACCACCTTTGGCTATGTTATCTATTTGGGAGAGACATAACGAGAGTTACTGGTCTTGAAGACCACAAAGTGATCATCCTTGCCATATTTATTTTGATGCGCATGCATTCATGAGGTAACTTCAGAAATCATCCAAAGGTTAATTTACAATATCCTTAATCCACTCTGCAAACAAACAAAGCACAAAAGATGCTTGATACCAAGTTTATATTTCATTGTGTTTTTTATTATTGTATTATGTATTTTAATTTTTTAATTTTCTATTGCCACAGTTCGTTTCCTTTTTGTATTTTTATTTTGTATTTTATTTTGCAGTTATTTTTTAATATTTAAAGGAATCATTTCTATTTTCCCACTTAGCAAACCTCTCCCATTTCAGCTGTAAGTAGCAATTTGTCAGCAGAAATTCCATTTTAAAAGGCCCTTTCAAATAAAAAAAGTTTCATGTTACAGCGTGAGACAATATTTCCTGTGTCAGAACCAAGATAAATGTAATATAATCTTCAATTGATTCACTATATGGAAGAATGAAGGATGGTATGTTTCGACTGCAGACAGCCCTGCGCCTTTCTGCTGTAAGGAAGTATCCATGTGAACCAAGACAATATTCCAGTTGCTACAACAACAGGAATGGGAGTTCCCCAAGCTTCTTACAGAATAGTTCTGTGGGCTAAGAGAAGGAGTCTTCCTCTTCCATAACATGTGACTGAAAAAGAAACTGCAAGCCCTTGCTTGCAGAGGGAAAACAATACTCTTCAGAGGAACAATTTCTAAATATACAGAAATGTTAAGATCATGGCATCCTGAAATGACGAATAAAGTAGTCCAGACTTTGCCGACAACCAGCTGGTATAATTTGGGTTGGGCTGAGCAAACCCCACATGAAAAGTGCATGTCACTGAGAGATGTTAAAAAAAATACATCCCTCTTCACATCCACAGATTATTTCTCCATGGATTCAAACATCTACAGTTTGAAAATATTTTTAAAAAATAGAAATTCCAAGAAGCAAACCTTGATTTTGCCACTTGATATAAAGGAATCATTTTACTGTGCCACTGTATATAACAGAACATGAACATCCATGGATTTTGGCATCCACAGGAGATCCTGGAACCAAACCCCTGAGGATACCCGTTGCCCACTGTAATGTATTTTTCCTGCAAGTGAGATTAATATGTTTTAAACAGTCACACAAAAATTTAACAAAAATAATAATAAAATGGTTAGATCAATATACACATAAATGGAAGATCAGTGGGTTGGATGCAAAAAGTTCCTCCCGTGGAAAGAAAGGCTCCAACCGAAACAAGGTGGGAGACTTCTAATAAAGCTGAGAAATCCCTCTGATGAAGCAGAGGAGGCAGCAATCTTTGTCAGCTTTCTCTCCACCAGAAGATTGTAGGGAGAAGTGACATGACACTTAGGAGCTGCAGAGGGAGGGGTGAATTGTAGAAAATTGCTTGAGACTGATCCTCTTATTCCCCTGAGAAAGAGAACACAGTTCAGGGAATGCTCCTGCCAGCAGCAAAGAAGCTTGGCCAAACTACTGTTTAAAATATTGTTATGTTGGATTCAGGAGATCACTTCCAACAACAACAACAAAAACCAAGGGGGGGGGCAGTTAACTGCATCATTTCCTCCTGTATTTATGTTTATGCAATACTGTGTGTTGTACATACTGTAATAGATTATAATAGCTTACAAATGTAGCTGACAACTGGCAAGAATCTTATATTTCATGGTTGTTAACAAGGTTAACACAGAAACAAAATATGTCTAACTGTTCTGCTTATATTATCTAATGGTAGCCTGAATCACACACAGAGACTATAGTTTCTGGGCTTGGCTGATCCCCTGTAAAATCCTGTGACTTGGGGAGGCAACTGACCAATAAAAGCATTGCGTGGATAAACCTTTACACAATTCTTTGACTACAGTGAGCTCTAGGTATCCATGGGTTCAGTATCATGGATTTGAGCAACTGTGGGTTGAAATGAAGAAACATTCCTTCTCATCTATCTATCTATCTATCTATCTATCTATCTATCTATCTATCTTGCAATGGCCAGGCTGAGAAGCATCCTAGGGCAATAATGGAGACTGAATTTGGACCCTGGCAAACCTATGCCTCCCTCCCCCATTGGAAGTCAATGCCACCACAGAGTCTTAACTTTGTGAAGAACTTAAACCTCTTCCTCACCCTCTTTCCCACCTTCACATCACAAAGCCGTTGCCAAAATTTAAACTCCTGCTTTACTCTGTTTCCTACCCTCTGACAAGGAAACCACTGGCAGAATTTAAACTCTTGCTTTTCCACTTTCTCACAAGGAAGTCTCTTCCAGAATTTACACTTCTGCCTTACTCTGTTTCCCACTTTCTCACAAAAATGCCTCTTCCAGAATTTAAACCCCTTTCCCTCTGATGCACCTCCTTGCTCCATTCCTTTTGCTGCCTCTCACAGAGGCTTTCTGATGGGAATTGAGAAGGTGGGAAACAGAGTCAAGAAAGGGTTAAATTTTTGCAGAGGGTTTATGATGAGAAAGTAGGAAACACTGCAGAAAGAATATCTTCCTGGTGCCCAGACTTTGGCGCGGGACAGACTGCCAAGAAACGGCGGTGTGCCGGCGCCCGTTTTTGCTCCTCAGGGACAGCGCAGTCCCCAAACAGCAAGCCGCCACTGTGGAGCAAAAAGAACCCGGAATTTCTGGGTTCTTTGTGTGACACTGCAGTGATGTCGCGATTGCACCATTGGCACGGGGGGCACTGCCACTGTTACGCCGCCGCCACATAGTAGGGTTGCGGGGCTTGCAGTTGCTCTGCCCTCAGACAACCCTACTATGTGTCTAGGCCGGTGCAAAGTGCTGGTTTGGATCAGGCCTTTGTTAACCAGGTAATTTTCAATGCCAAATACAGTATTGACTATAGCAATAGTAACAGCAACAATAAGTATATTTCTATACCCTTTATCAATGAACTAACATTCCATATGCAGTTTACAATGTATAAGCCAATTGCCCCCAACAAGCTGGGTACTCATTTTACCGACTTACGAAAGGATGGCAGGTTGAATGGACCGTGCAGCTTTGCCTGGGATTGAATTTACAACATTGTGGCTGCAGTACTGGCATTTAACCACTGCGCCACCAGGGCTCCTTGATTACAACATCCATGTTTTTTTGGTATCTGCGGATACCAAACCATGTGGAACCAAACCACTGTGGATACCAAGGCCCACGGTACATATTTAACTGAATTTAATGGGGTTTGCAACATAAATATGTAAAGGATGGGCTAGTCTCTCCTTCTTGTTATCAGTGGGATGGCCTCTTGGGAAACAGAATGCTGGGTCATAAGGAATTTTTGTCTGACCAGCAAATCTCTTATATTGGATCAAAATATAGACCAGGCTGAGTTTCTGGTTTGTTCGTCATGGGGTGTTTTCGTAGAAAAGTTTGATATTTTTTCTGCACTTAATTCATTTTTCTTTTGTGACAATCTTGTATATTTAGCCGTGAATTAACAGAGAGAGTAAGAAAATTAAGTGAGGAAAAGGGATTTACTAGAAAAATGAGTGAGGTATAGGTAGCCACCACAGTCCAGTGCTTTCACTGTTTTGATCAATATAATATAGATGTGCATGGGTAGACAATCTAGCAAAACATGGCGTATGCTCATAACTTGTGTTGACATATTTGCAAGATTAGGATAGATATGGCAATACAAAGAAATCCATCATGTACTATTTCATTTTTTAAAAACATCAATGAGAATGAAACTTGACTCCATCACAACACATTCCATGAGTCTAAACAAGCAATTGTTCTCAGGCACCATTAATGGGATGGTGAAGTAGTTTAGGTAAGATGCAGTTATTAAGGTTCGTTCTTCCTCAATGTCTATGTTCTCTTCAAAGGATGACATCCAATCTCCTATCAATCCTGTCTGCCAGAGATCATTATTATTAACTAATTTACACACACCTCTTCCCCAAATCAGAGATTATCCATCTGGGACCTTTTGCTGGGCTAGTGATACTGTATATACTCATGTATAAGTCTAGAAATTTTAGTCAAAAAACTGACCCAAAAAACCTGGGTGGACCTATCCATGGGTCAATGTAGTGTAACTACTGTACTTTAACTTTTATATATGTATATATAAAAGGAGTCCTCCCCTTTCTCTGAATAGTGTGCTAAAAGGCAAGAGCTTACTCCATCCTAGGAGCACCAAAAAGAACCATGGATCCCCTCTACTCTCTCATCCATCCAGCCTTTAAGATTGGAATAAACAGTTATGCCTGACAGAATTTATTTGGCAATGTTTTCCTTTGCTTCGTCCTTTGCATCCTTTGTGACATGCCCCTAAGTTTTACCCTCAACTTATCCATGGGTCATATCAAAATCCATTATTTTGGCCCCTGAACCTGTCCTCGACTTATACATGAGGTCAACTTATAGTCGAGTATATACGGTAACTGTGGACATCAGTGTTATTCCTAATCTCATCTCCCTTCTGCCCACCCTCTTCCTTTAAATTAGAAATAAAGTAAAAGGATGCTTGTAAGCATATAAATGTCCTCCTTGGAAATGTAGGCTTTTCTCTCTGTCTTATATTAGGACTCAAAAGGTTTTTTGGTTTAGTTTTGTGCTTATGGTTGGTTAGGAGATCACCAGAATGCTAAACAACCCATTGACCAAGTTTAGTCGACTGGGTTGGGTCAGATGCTCCACCAGCAGAAAGGGCCAAATAGGAGCAACTGAGTAGCACTAGCATGTTGCCTTGTTTACAATAAGCCAAAATTCTGAGCAATTCTGGCTTACTGTGATGTGTGAACTGGCCCTATAGCAACACTCATCAGAAAAACATTAAGTAGAACACTTTCCCATGGCAGATTCCTACCAGAATACTACTGTAGTTCCTCACTTTCAGAAAAGATTTTCATTTCCTTAACCTAAATAACAGGAATTTGTAGCCACTGTCTACCCTATCCCAATAAAGTAACTTGCACAATTATTGTTGCATATTAAAAATTAAAAGCATGTGCTCTTTGGTTAGATCAACAGTAACTAAGTAAAATATGAATACACAGTTATTAACATCAGCTGACCATTAGTCAGCATTGTAAGGGGGCTTCTCTGTCATGAGTCAAAATGCTTACTAACTATAATGAAAGAAGGGAAACTACAAGAAGCGGTGTGAAATGTAGTCTAGACACATGTTGCAGAGTCATGGTACAATGTTAAAATTAGTTTGTGTGTGATGTTCAAGAACATCATGGTTGTTAGAGAAGTGAAACTAAACCCACATCCTCACCACACAATGAACAAATGTAGCTTATTTGTAGACAGTGCAGTGTGGGTGGAGAAAGATCCATCAGCAAAAAATGTAAATAGCAAAAAGGAAGGTATGTGAAGAAATAGGTTCCTGTTTGAGTTCAGTTTGCATCCATTACACCATGCACTGGTCCACTCCTTTCTTTACAATGTACTGATGAGAAATGAGGAAAACAACAGGATACAGTGTTCTGGTTAAGAAATAATACTGTGGCATTATTTTGTGTTTAATGCACAAGCCTCATGTTTTTATACTTTCCCTCTCTCCTCCCGCAGCCACAAAATTTAGAAGCATTCATTTCCATTTTCAACTAAACACCATTTTTCATTACAGTTGAACTAGGAAAATCTGGTAAACACAATTTATTGAAACAAAACAGGATCATTAATCACTACTATAAGTTAGCTTGCTGAAATAAACCAGAAGCAACATTTACCACAATTTGCACAGGGCTAGGCTTAACAACAAGTTACAGTTTCTTCAAAATGAAAGTTAATGTGTGTGTATGTGTCTTCGAGTCACCTGTCAATTTATGTCAGCCTCATTAATTTCATAGGGTTTTCTTATGTAAGGATTACTCAGAGGTGGTTTTGCTAGTCCTTTCCTCTGAAATATGGCCTACAACACCTGGTATGTATTGGTGGTTTATCACCCAAGTATTAACCACAGGTGACCCTATTTAACTTCCAAGATCGGACAGGATCTGGTGCTTTTAGGCTACTATGGCCCTCAAAACGAGAGGAGGGGGCAAAATCTTATTTTGTTGTTTTTGTCTGCCCTTGAGTAGATCTCGACCCATGGCGACCCTATGGATGAGACATCTCCAAGACCCTCTGTCCTCCACTGCTCTACTTAATTCCTGCAAATCCATACCCATGACCTCCTTTATTAAGTCCATCCATTTAGCATGCAGCCTTCCTCTCTTTCTACTTCGCCCCACCTTTCCTAGCATTATGTTTTTTCTAATGAGTCCTCTCTTCTCATGATGTGTCCGAAGTATGACAGACCCAGTTTTGTCATCTTGGTTTCCAGAGAGATCTGATCTGATCTAGGACCCATTTGTTTGTCCTTTTGGCTGTCCACAGGATCCTCAACACTCTTTTCCAGCACCACATCTCAAATGAATTGATTTTCTTCCTGTCTTCTTTCTTAACTGTCCAGCTCGCATATTCATACATAGTAATAGGAAATACAATGGTTTGTATGATTCTAACTTTTGTGCTGAGTTGTATATCTTTGCATTTTAGAATCTTTTCTAGTTCTTCCATAGCCACCCTCCCTATTCTTAATCTTCTTCTGATTTCCTGGCTGCAGTTCCTGTTAGGATCAATGTTTGATGCCAGGTATGAAAACTCTTTTACTACTTCTATTTCCTCATTGTCTAGATTAAATTTGTGTAGATTCTCCAGGGTCGTCATTTTTTGTTTTCTTTACGTTCAGCAGTCACTCCTTCCTTGATTTTCAACAGCTACTCTGTATTTTACTATTACACACAATCTAAGCCAGTGTGACTCAAAACTCATAATTAGTGCATGTTTCACTTCAGTTATAAACCATTTTTAAAATTACACTATATATGACTGAACAAGATTTGCTGTACAGTTTATATTACGCCAAACAGTAATTCAGGTTCTTCCTTCTCACATATTGTAATTTCCATTTTAAAAAAAGGTTAAAAATCTGTTTTAGATTTTTATTCCTCTCACTTTTTTACAAGTATAGATCAGTTAATAAAGTTGGTGTCTTACTAGACATTATTTCTTTAATGGAAAATTTGATACCAGAGTCAGAAAAAAATATGTGAAGAATAGGAATAAGTTCCTATACCACAAAAAGGAGGAGGGGAAGGAGGAGGAGGAGGAGAGCAATTCAACATGTTTGACGAATGTTTTTATTCCAAACTAATAGTACATACATGGGAAATGAAACAACCAAGACAGGTAAACTTTGCATAAGCATATAATAACATTTCAAGTCTTCTACAAACCACTTGAAAACTAGTTCCATATCCAGATATTTTTTTCTAATTTCATCAGCCTCTGCTTTTGCTAGGATTTTTTCTGATGGCCAAAGCTATAACTCTGTGCTATATACATTTGTGTGTGTGTGTGTGTGTGTGTGTGTGTGTGCTGGGGATAGCTGGTGGAGCAGGCTAGTTTCTTTTTCCCTTTCCTCACTATTTTGCTGTTTACGAACATGCAATAAGTTATTCTGCAGACAGCTGCTGTTCCCTTGCCTGGTGTGGAAAGGCACACACAACTAGAGTAGGATTGGTTGAGGAGTATCCCATTCTTTCCCAACTCAAGCTTTACTGCTTGGTTTAGTGCAGACATGCAACTCAAAGTCTGTGTTTCTCCACATCTTCACCACACTCCCAATTCCAGTGCTGTTAAAAATAAACATCCAGCTAGGACAAGAAGGAAAAGAAAGGGGCTGGATGGACAGAAAAAGATTTTGTAAAAAGGAGCTTCTTTGTCAAAGGCTTCATTAACTGAGGAATGCCTGTGCTTTCAAAGTAGATGTAGCACACAATTTGGGGCTCTGTTGGTTCTCCAGATGTTTTTGGTCTATGGCTTCCTGAATCGCTCATCATGGGCTATGCTGGCTAGCGTTTCTGGACCTGACATCCGAAATTGCTGGAGGACCAAAGGTTGAAAGCCTTGGATCTAAAGTGTTTATCACTTCCTTTATGCTATGCAATGACTTTGTATGAGGAGCACAAAGTGTAACTAGACTCATTAATCTGCACTCTAAAGAAGCTGACTGTGCACACAGTCAGCACCCAGCTACATATTACATTCATCATGGTCAAAATAATGTAGTAACATGTAAGAGGGATTTACGAGTTTTTTTTAATTGTTCAAAATTATGCAGGGTAAAGATCAGTTCCTAAAACAGTTAAGAATATTTCCAAATGGGCAGTAGCAATAGCAAGAGTAATAGCATTTACATTTCTATACCAATTCATAGTGAACTAAGCACTCTCTAAGTGGTTTGCAATCTGTAAGCCAATTGCCCCCAACAAGCTGGGTACTCATTTTACTGACCTACGAATGGATGGATGGCTGAGTCAGTCTTGAAGCCCTGGGATTGAACTCACAATGTTATGGCTGCAGTACTGGCAGTAATGTTTAAGAAACAGGTAGGTCAACACATAGAGAAGCAGGATCACCTTTTATCTATCACTAACAATGACACCATGTCTGTCTAATTTTCCTTTGAGGGGACACAATTTGCTACCTGATGAAGTATAAGCAGAGACTAACACCAGCCAAAGAAAGGCAGCCAAGGATTCCTGTTTCCCTTTGTGTTGGCCTACAATCCCCTCCACCTTTCTAACTTGAGCCTGACTTCCATGTGGCTAGTTTTGATGTGCTGAATATTATGTGGAGCCATGCTCTCAAAGAAGCACCACAAACACTCTGTGCAAGAGGCAGTTTCTCATCATGGAAGAGTCTTGCAAAGCAGCCACAAGTCCCTAAAGGTCACAGAAGGTCCCTGTAGTCAATATGATTACTGCCAAAAGTCCACACAAGGCTTGCTTATCCACATGACAGGGTTTGAGCAGCTCCTACACAACTTAAACAACAACACCCAATCACATACTTGGGGAAGAAGGAAAAAGATCTTATGGGAGTAAGATTTTGTGTTAGTAGTTCTCTTTTCTCTTCTGCAACACAGAAAAGAAGGCCACAGAGATTATGGTACATATTTAGTTTCTCAAAGAACCACTCATTCACACAAGCCCCAAAGATGCAAGTTTAGCATGCACAAACTCATTAGAATTGTGGCAGTGTCTGAGGAAGGGTTTATTTTTCTCTAAACATAATTTTAAATTAGCAAAAACCCTTTGGATCTTACTTGGCCACCTACCTGTGCCCTGTAGGATTAAAACACAACGCAAACATAGAAATTACTCAAATATTACAGATGGCTTTATATACTGTATATACTCATGTATAAGTCTAGGAATTTTAGTCAAAAATTTGACTCCAAAAACCTGAGTTGATTTATCCATGGATCAATGTAAGTACTATACTGTTCTTTAATTCTTATTTAAAAAGGAACCATCCCCTTGTGAAAGGCAAGAATGTCATCTGTTGGGCACTCACACACACCTTTATATTCTTTCATCCATTAGCCCTTTAGTATGAAACAGTTATGCCTGCTAGAATTTTGTAAGTTTTCTAGCACTGTTTTCCTTTGCTTCAGCCTTTGCATCCTTTGTGACACACCCCTAATTTTACTCTCGACTTATCCGTGAGTCATATCAAAATCCATAATTTTGCCCCCAAAACCAGCCCTCGACTTATACATGAGGTCAATTTATAGTCGAGTATATACGGT
>NC_056522.1:183727434-183743854 GCF_019175285.1 Sceloporus undulatus
AACTTAATCATTTTTTCAGCTTAGATAATCCTCTTAAAAATCAGTGACTGCAATAAGTGTTCAAGTCAGTAAAAAAATCATCCCAAAGATACTAACCAAGGGAAAAGATTTTGTCAGCTAAGCAATCAGAACATATAGTGCAGAAAAATTAACACAATCAGACTTGAAAGCAGAAGGGAAATATAACTGGATTATAGCCAAAGGAGGTGTTTAGCTTTTCATTCAAAGGAGCCAAACACTAACCTCAAATGGTCCTTTTGTATGCACCCAGGTCTCCTTTGGCTAAAGACCTACCATTCACTGACATGAATCCAAACATTAGAAGGACACACTCTCTGGCAAGTGACCAGTTTCACAGGGAAGTTAGGGAATTAATAGTTAATCGGTTATTATTAGGAGTCTACTTTAAAGCCTTCAAGAAAGTGCCCTAAGGAAGTATGTAGAACTCAAAACTCATTTTTGTGGGAGCTCATTTGATCATTCATATTTTAATTAAAGCCTATCATTTTAATCAGAGATCACAACAGCATCTTCATTTGTTAAGGAAGAGCTCCTTTGCTGAGAGGGAGGCAGTAGCATTTCATCAAGGGGTGCTGCGGCAAAGGAAGACAAAATTACATCAGTAGCACAAAACCATATTTTGACAACAGTGTTAAGGCCAAAACAGGCAGGCACATATACCTACAAGCTATGAAACTGAAGCCGAGGGAAGAAATGCTAAATTATTTTCTTAATTGAGCATCTCTTCTAAGTGCACAGGCCTTTTAAAAAGTTGGTTCAGATGATTTATGTTATAAATCTCAAATCACAAATCACAGCACAATCTTTAAAAAGTGCAAGTGACAGAGTCAGAGCCAAAAATAGAGTTTACCAGCTTTGTTGTTGTTGTTTGCTGCCCTTGAGTTGGTTCCAACTCGTGGCAACCCTGTGGATGAGACATCTCCAAGAATCCCTATCCTCCACTGCCTCGCCCAGATCCTGCAAGCTCTTGCCCATAACCCCCCTGATTGAGTGTATCCATCTGGTTTGTGGTCTTCCTCTCTTTCTTCTACCCTCTACCTTTCCTAGCATTATTGGTTTTTCTAGTGATCTATGCCTTTTCATTATGTGACCAAAGTAGGATAGTCTCAACTCGATCATCTTTGCTTCCAAGGAGAGCCTTGGTCTGATCTGTTAAAAAAACCATTTGTTTGTCTTCTTGGCTGTCCATGGTATCCTAAGTACTCTTCTAGAGGACCACATTTCAAATGAGTTGATTTTCTTTCTGTCTGCTTCCTTCACTATCCAGCTCTCGTGTCCGTACATGGTAATTGGGAATAAAATTGCCTGAACGATTCTGACTTTAGTGCTCAGCTGTATGTATTTGCTCTTCAGTATCTTTTTCAGTTCTTTCATAGCTGACCATAGGTGATATGATAGCCCTGTTTAAGTATTTGAAAGGATGTCATATTGAGGCGAGAGCAAGCTTGTTTTCTGCTGCTCCAGAGAACAGGACCTGGAACAATGGATGCAAGCTACAGGAAAAGAGATTCCACCGCAACATTAGGAAGAACTTCCTGACAGTAAGGGCTGTTTGACAGTGGAACACACTCCCTCAGAGTGTAGTGGAGTCTCCTTCCTTGGAGGTCTTTAAGCAGAGGCTAGATTGCCATCTACTGGGGATGCTTTGATTGGATTTCCTGCATGGCAGGGGGTTGGACTGGATGGCCAGTGCGGTCTCTTCCAACTCTATGAATCTATGATTCTCATTCCTAGTCTTCTTCTTGTTTCTTGACTGCAGTCTCCATTCTGATTAATGTTTGATTCTAGATATGGGAATTATTTAACTATTTCAATTTTCTCATTGTCTAGACTGAATTTGTATTTCTTCTGTGGTCATTATTTTTGTTTTCTTTATGTTCAGCATCAGATCTGCCTTTGCAATTTCATATTTGACCTTCCTTATTAACTGTTCCAATTCCTGAATGTCTTCTGCTAATGTTATGGTGTCGTCTGAATATCTTAGGTTGTTAATGTTGTTTCCTCCTATCTTTACTCCTCCTTTTCTGATTCTAATTCTGCTTTTCTTATGATGTTTTCAGCATATAAGTCAAACAAGTAAGGTGATAGGATGCAGCCTTGCCTGACCCCTTTGCCTGTTGGAACTACTCTGTTTCCCCAAATTTTCTTCTGACAGTGGCTTCTTGTCCTTGGTACAGATTCCTCATCAGGACTATCAGATTTAGTGGCATTCCATAGCTTTTCATAACCTATACAATAAAATGTTTTGCAGTAGTCTATAAAACACATGGTGATTCTTTTCTGGAAATCTTTGGTGTGTTCCATTAGCCACCGCATGTTTACAATGTGTTTCCTAGAGCCCCCCCCCCCCTTTTTTTTTCTTCTGAATCCTGCTTGCATCTCTGGAATTTCTCTCTCCATGTATGGTTGGAGTCTATGCTGCAGAATTTTGAGCATTATTTTGCTTGCATGTGAGATTAGTACTATTCTCCTATAGTTGCTGCAGTCTTTTGTATCTCCTTTCTTTTGGATTGATATGTATATCGAGCATTTCCAGTCTGTTGGCCACTGCTGTGTTTTCCATATTTGTTGGCATATTTCAGTTAGCACTAAAGTTGCATCTGTCTGTAGGCACTGTAGCAGTTCAATTGGGATATGATGATGATGATGATGATTTATTTACAGCCCACTGAATCACAAGGAATCCGGGCAGGTTACAACAATAAAAATATAGAGAATAAAATAAAATACAAAAAATAAATAAAATACAATAAAATAAAAGAGAGCGAGATCATCTGTTCCCGGTGATTCCCCCCTCCCAATTTCCTTTATTGCAGATTCAACTTCACTTCTTAAAATTTGGGGTTCATCTTCATATGGCTCCTCATTCCAAATATCATATATTCCCTTATCTCATTTGTATAACTCTTCTGTGTATTGCCTCCAGCGTCTTTTTATTTCTGCCTGTTCCTATATAATGTTCCTTTTTTTTCTCCATAGAGCATCTCTGCCCTTGGTTCAAACTTGGCTTTAATTTCTCAGATTTTTTTGAAAGAGGTCATTCTTTCCCTTTTGTTGATTTCTTCCATTTCTCTGCATTGATCATTGTAGTATTTTTCTTTATTCCTGCGTGTCAGATGTTGGACAGTTGTGTTCACAAAAAGTCAACTTGGGTTTCAGAGAAAGAAGTCATGCCAGACAAATCTAATCAATTTTTTTGATAAAATTACCAGCTTGTTAGATGAAGGGAATGCTGTAGATATAGTATATCTTTGAGAGGGTTCCCCATGACATTTTTGCAAACAAGCTAGTGAATTGTGGGCTAGACAACGTAACTGTTACATGGATTTGTAATTGGTTGACTGGCCAAACTCAAAGGATGTTCAACAATGGCTCCTTTTCATCCTGGAGAGAAGTGACCAGTGGGGTCCCACAGGATTCTGTCCTGGGCCCAGTGCTATTCAACATCTTTATCAGTGACTTGGATGACAGAATTGGGGGCATACTTATCAAATTTGCAGATGACACCAAATTAGGAAGAGTAGCTAATATCCCTGAGGATAGGATCAAAATTCAAAATGACCTTAATAGATTAGAAAGCTGGGCCAAAGCTAACAAAATGAATTTCAACACAGAGAAACGTGCCCTTAGAGTGGAAAAATGAAATGAACAAATATAGGATGGGGGACACCTGGCTGAATGAGATGTGTGAAAGGGATCTAGGAGTCCAAGTAGAGCACAAATTGAACATGAGTCAACCGTGCAATGCGGCAGCTAACAAGGCCAATGAGATTGTAGACTGCATCAACAGAGGTATAGTGTCTAGATCAAAGGAAGTAATAGTGCCACTCTATTCTGCTTTGGTCAGGCTCCACCTGGAATACTGTGTCCAGATCTGGGCACCACAATTTAAAAAAGATGTTGAGAAACTGGAGCATGTCCAAAGGAGGGTTACTAAAATGGTGAAGGGTCTGGAAACCTCAACATTAGGAGGAACTTCCTGACAGTAAGGGCTGTCTGAGGGAGGAACAAACTCCCTCGGAGTGTAGTGGAGTCTCCTTCCTTAGAGGTCTTTAAACAGAAGCTGGATGGCCATCTGTCGGGGATGCTTTGATTTAGATTTTCTGCATGGCAGAATGGGGTTGGACTGGATGGCCCTTGCGGTCTCTTCCAACTCTATGATTCTATGATTCTGGCTTTGTTCCTATCTCCCTTTGCTTTTGCTTTTCTTCTTTCTTTTATTGCATGAAGTGTTTCATCTGTTATCCATTGTTTCTTATCTTTCTTGTTTGGCCACTGTTAGTGTTTTCTTGCATTCATCCTTAATTATGTCTTTTACTTCCGTCCACAGTTTTTGCTTTCTTCTTCAACTTAACTGCCGTGACCTAAAATCTGCCCCAGGCTGGCACATAGCACCTGTCTGTACCAGGCCTATGTTACACTACCCACTATAACTGGTTCTAGTCTATGGGGCTGTAGCCATCATCTGTACTACATATAATTCTTGTATTTTACACAATTGCTATATGTGGAATGATACAGCCTATCTATATTATATCTACTTCATTAAGCAAATCAATATGGATTAGCTAAAATACTATAGCTAATCCATATTGATTTGCTATAGTATTTTAGTGGCAGGTTCATATTGAAAAGTCTGGCATGGAAAATATTCAGAAATGAAACAGCAGTGCTCCCAATGCCAATAATATTGAAATTTCAGAGGGTTATACTGCTTTTCAGATCAACTGGGCTCACATCCAGCTAAGTGACTTGAGGGCTGCTTTGCAACATACATCTACTTGCATCACATTGTACTGTACATTATTGCAACACATTATAGTTCTTTGTTCAAGAAGCAACCAAAACACATGGATTTAGAATGAAACAGTCCCCCATAACACATCAAAAGATTAGTAAAACAACCCTCATTTAAGCCACTATTAATTTTCAACCAGATAATTTCAGGTTAAAACCCCAACATGGATCAACTACTCCCTCTAATGAAAATATTGCATTATTGCAACAGGAAAATATTGTGAAATCCTCTGAGAGACAGCTAATAAGATCCATGTGCTTCAGTGAAGCAAAGCTATTAAGACTGTAGGTGTTCTTCTCTTCCTAAATTACATTTGAAGCCACTGAGACGTAAACAGATGAGCAGATGAATTTTCCAGAGTCTCACAAACAGTTCGTAGTGAAAACATTTCCGATAATATATTACAGAGCAGAAACTGCAATCTGCATAGAAAACAAAAATCTGTACTTCAGTTTGATATCAAACACACATTACCATACAAACTGGCACTGATTTATAATCTGAAATCTATTGCAATGAACAGACTTATACACCCACGTTCCCTCTACTGTTTTGGCAACCATAAAATATTAAAAGACAGACATTCTTAGTAAACAGTTTTTGGAAGTGAAATACAGTCACTTCAAAAGGAGAAAAGAACAAACATTTTTTCAAGGGGGGGAATATAGAGCTGTAGATGTGTATACACAAAAAACATTGCCTTCCTCAATTAAGTAACAGAATAAAATCTGAATGGTTGGGATTTGTGATCTGAATAAATATTAATGAAACACAGTGATATCCTAGGGATCTCTATTCAGAAGTAAATCCCACTGTACTGAAAGGGATTTGCTCCCTCATATGAGAATTCAGGATTGCAACCATACTGAATGAAGTCCACATCACTCAGTCAAACATACTTAAAGATATCACAGAGAGCTTGGGCTAATAGATGATAAAAGAATATAAATGAATAAATAATGCAGCAATGGATCAGTTCTAATTCTTCCTCTTCCAAAAAGAAGCCAAACAAAGTACACCGCCCTCTGGATTTGTTTTCATTAAATGAACAGTGGAAGAATAATTTTTTAAAACAAGTCTTTCTTGTTCTGAAGAAATCCTGCTGAGAGAATACTTACTTGTGTGGTAGGAAGCAGCACTCTAGAAGAAGCTGCTATGTTGTTACTGTCAAAGTGAACTGCCAAAATAAATGAGGAGGTGGACAACAAATGCCTGAATTTCTATACTGTACCCTGAGTCCACACAAGACTGCTAATCAACAACCATAACTATTTCTGGAGTTCCAATACCGTATGGAAACTTGATCCATGTATTGACTTTGGCAGCTACATGTCTCTGAAGGACACCAGGAGGACTCTCACTGTCAGGCTAACAGCCCTTCTTAAACTGTTCCTCTGTTCACATGAGATGAGTTTATTGTTTACAAGTCAGCGGTCTCCAGACCACAATGTGTTTGGAAGTCAATGGTAAACTTCATTGTGCTCTGCTGGGGATCTAAAAAGGCAGCAGCAGCCTCTACTCAACACATTCCTGGTGAAAATTAAATGCAGTAGCCCATGAACAATGCCGAATGTTGACAACAGATCACTGGACTGTTATGCCTTCCATCAAGAACGATGGTGAAAGCTCATAGCTTCAATACCATTAGCCAGGGTGCCGTAAGAATATTTCTTCTTGTTAAGATAACATATATTTTGAAACATCTGTTCTCTTAAAACTGTTAAATAAATTACTACACACACACACACACACACACACACACACACACACACACACAGAGACACCCCAATATACTAAAAGCCACCAGCACCACCTGGGGCATAGAACAGAGGCAGGACTCTGCCAGGATTGTTCAGACACTGAAATATAGGTGATTACAAACATGAAATTGATTTTTACACCTTCTGGTTGGCCTAATATAAATATCATCAATATAGACTTTGGATGTTAAAATAGGGGCAGAAAGTCTTTCAGAAACTTCACAGAAGGAACTTTCAACAATCAATTTGTGTGGATGAGCTCTCTTTTATCCACTTTCTAGCATCCTGAATAGTTAAAGAGCTATCCAAGATTTTCAAGGAATGAACTAGAGATATAGTAATGTGTATTGCTATCTGGCTCAAAGTCCAAAACCAGGGTGTGGAAAGTGTAATGGTTGGTTCAAAACATTTTGGTTCCTGAAATGAAGCAACATATGGTGCCCTGAATGCGGTCAAGCATGTATTTCACATAGCTAGCTATATTATTTTTGAATTATGAAGCAGAAATTCCCACAACTACTTCTTTCCATTCCTGGCAGAATAACTAGACTACCAACAATTTGTTGGCCTTTCATGACACCCATAATCAGCTGTCTGAGGTGGCTACGTACCAGTAGGATGGACTCAGGAAGACACTATATATATTATGCTGTATTCACAGCACAGGTTGATAGCAGTAGCAATAGCAAGTACATTTCTATACCACTTATCAGTGCACTTAAGGACGCCCTAAGCGGTTTACAAAGTGCATGGTTTCTCTGGAGGAAATTAAGCTACCTTCAGACTTTGGATGCCTAGTTCATAGTTCTGGTGAACCACACTGCCAGCCACAAAAATCATGTTGCAGTGAACTATGGTTAATATCCAAGACATGGGAAGACACCTGGGTGACTCCCATATGTCTTTGATTATAACTCTCATAAGCGCCAATCAGTATACCCAATGGTAAGGAACTGTAGTCCTAAACATTTGAAGGACCCAGTTGCCTCTCTTTACAATTCTCATAGCACATTGTCTTCCTGCTCCCCAAACAATCATGGCTACTCTTTGGAAATGCAATAAACAAACAAAGAAACCAATAATGAACAAGCATATACAGTACTAGACAACTTTGGTGGACCCAGGTCCCGATTTTCCTCTCTATGATTCACAAAGATTTCCAAAAATGCAATTTTTGGTACATGGGTGGCTGGGTGCCCATTGTCACTGAGAACCTGCCCGGACCTTATCTGACACTGAACACCGGACGAATCACACCCAATTTACACCTGGCGGGTGGAAGGAACAAGGAAGCAAGAGAAATTGGGAATCGATCGGCAGATAGAGGGGAAAAGGGCAAGCAATCAGTGAGAGTGAGAGAGTTAAAAAGGAATGAGATGTGGAAGAGGCAGGTGGAAGGTCAGAGAAAGAGAGGCCAGACAGAGACGAGGAAGAGGCAGCTGAGGAGGAACTAGGAGTAAGGCAGGAATGCAACCAAGGGGAACAGGAAGCAGTCACAATAAGGGGAAAGAGTAGGTTAGTGAAGGAGTATGGAGGGGAAGCCCTGAAGGGCCACTGCCTCAGACACCTTATGAGTGATCCTCTTGAGTAGGACCTGCCGTGGGTGGAACAAACCATGGATGTCCCAAACGACAGTACCAATGGTCACTCCTATACCTCCAGATGCCAGACTCCCAGAAACTGAAGGACCCTGACATGCTACTCCCCTGGAGGAATGAGAAGGTAGAGTAGGAGCCTCTAGAAAAGGTTAAAGCCCATGGTTGGAGTGTCTGAGAGCTGTGAAGAGGGGAAGGGGAAAAGTGAAATGGGGAACAGGGGAAGCTCTTATAAGGTATGTGTGTAATGTGTTGTCTTTGGTCACTATCTTCTTTATCCCCCTCCCCCCTCTGCCCAGAAAATTGTTATTCTGGACATTAATAAATTACTTGGTAATAGTAAATTGGAATCATGTGCAGTGCTTGCAATGGGCAACATTGAAAATGGTAGAAGGAGAGGAACCAGTCTCCCATGAACAGGGGGCAGACTCACAAAGTGACTCAAAAGTTGAATTGCTGCTCTAGAAGGCTTCCAAAAGGGGCACTACACCCTCTTTTTGGCCACACAACAGTGTGATCTGGAAGAACCCTGGGAGAGACACATGCAGCCCAAGGTCTACAATTTGCTCAACCCTGTAATGACATTTGAAATATCATCCGGAATAATGGATGCAAGCTAAAGGAAAAGAGATTCCACCTCAACATTAGGAAGAACTTCCTGACAGTAAGGGCTGTCCGACAGTGGAACACATTCCCTTGGAGTGTAGTGGAATCTTCCTCCTCGGAGGTCTTTAAGCAGAGGCTGGATGGCCATCTGTCGGGGATGCTTTGATTTGGATTTCCTGCATGGCAGGGGATTGGACTAGGTGGCCCTTGTGGTCTCTTCCAACTCTATGATTCTATGATTCTAAGTATTAACGGCTTCTCAGTCAGCAAAATGCAATCCTAGTGCAGTTGCTTACCCCCACTCCTACTCCCTGTGACTAGATGGAAAGATATAGTTTTTATGAAATATTCAAAATATGTATTTCTCAAGTGTTGTGAAACCCTGATGGGGAGAATCCTAGACTGATGAGACTCTTCACAATTGAGGACTTATTCTATTCAAAATTTGCATTTTTTGGCACTCAAAAAACATTTTCTGAAGAGAAAATAATATTACTGCCACAAATAGAAAACACTGTGTAGAAAACACATAGTACAAAACACTGCTCGGTGTAGAAAACACTGTTTCACATAAAAGCAAATCTATTTTCTGAGTAAAAATTCCTTTTTCAGATTATGTACAGAATTAGACCCAAACTGCAAATAGTCTTCGAAAGAGTTTTCAGTTTTCAAAGGTGTTCTTGGAGCTGGAAGAAATTGCTAATATTATTTGTTGCTTCCTTCAAGAATGAAATCAGTGAAGAATGACACCCTTAATTGTCACTTAAGAACATTTAAGATTTAAGATGAACACCTTTAATGAAAGGAGGCTGAAATCACTGGAATTATTTTCAACTGCAAAGTTTCAGCTCTGCAAGTCAAAATCCTAATACTTTCATATTAGCCGCAAAATACCAGGTGGAAAAAGAGAAGCAGTGACAAGGACAAAGCATTCTACACAGTCCACCCTCCCTATACGCAGGGGTCTGTTCTAGACCCCCCCCACCGCATATGGGGAAAAGACCATATGCTCAAGCCCCATAGAAAATAATAGAGTGTGTGCTTGTGGTGTGGGGGGGACGGTGCGGATATGAAACTGGATAGGAGCCAAAGGAGCTCTCCTACATGTAGAAAGCATCTTCAGGTCAAGAAAGGCACTTCTGTACTTTATGCAAGTGTTTGTGTGTATACGTGCTTTCAAATTGCCTGCCGATTTATGGCAACCCCATTAATTTCATAGGATTTTCTTAGGCAAGGAATACCATGTACACCAGCCATGCCGTTAAGAAGCAGAGAGCCAATTACACAGCAAACTATAGCACTGTATGTGTTTTTGGTAAGTGATTTGTGGAACAGCTCTTCTGGCTATTTACCTTCTGCTCACATTCTTAGGATCCAACCCATTAATATCTTTCATCAAGATCTGATGGCACAGTCAGTATGCGGCCTTTCCTCTCTCATCAATCACAAAGATATGGTTTGTTTTTCATGGTGATAAGTATCACTGCTTTACACACCCTTCCTCAATTTACAGAATATACCACCTTAAGGCACAAAATTCGCTTGTGCTGTGCACAGGAACAGTGGCTGGACTGATGCCACAGCTGGACGGATGCCATCGCCTGCCATGCTAATCTGCCACTGAACTGGAATAAGTTAGGATCTTAAGGCTTCAATGGCGGAAAAGTTTACTAAGCCAATAATCAGTTGCTATTCATGTTCGGAAGAGCAGCTTACCTTAATAACCAATTTGTGTGATGTCATTACAGGCTCTTCAATTTCACAGGGTGCCTGGAAGGTAAATAAAGGAAGAGTCACATTAGGGAAGAGGCAATGAATGTTGACACTAAAGTCTTAAGTGTCAGAATGCTCACAACAGATAGAGATGGAGAGGCTTTTGGTACATATATGTGTACAGCATCTGGTTTCTTTTTACTTGGTAACTCAGTTGCAGAGTGGCAACAAACTCCCAATATTCCCCCGCCTGACTCTGACCCTGTGTGTTTTGTGTGATGACCATGATGGCTGGTTGATTCTGGGAAAAGTTATTTTCCTAAGCTGTGTCCAACTGGCAGTCAAATTGGACTAGACAAGGGAGACCGATCAAGTGCCTATCTCTGTGGTGTGTGTGTTTTACTTTATACTGCAGTCACAAACAGTTGTTAATCTAATTGGCCCAACAATGTAAACTAGGGCAGGGTCTTTCTGGTGTTGAACTTCTTCCCAAGGGAATATGCATTTGACTTAATCAATGCTGGCTTTTAAGTGGGCCACAAAACCTATTCTACTTTAATTTGTGTTTAACTAAGTATTCAATAGTTTTTCTGCTGCTTTTACATTCTGTTCCAATGTCATAATTAGTTTTAGATGAACACTGGTATGGACAATTACCATAAGTGTTTTAAGCTGTTGCATTTTATTTTAAATATCATACAGTATTATAATTTTATGTATACTATTCTTCCATGGGAGGGCTTTGCTGTGAAAGACAGCCTAGAAATAGTTTCAGAAAAATAATTGGAGAAAAAGAGTTATTTTTTCTCTATCCCGGTGGGCTGTGTTTCTGATCAAAATCTCCTTCACCCCGACCCCCAGCCATTGCTTTCCCACCTGCTGGAAAGGGAAGCAGATTGAGGGAAGGCAAATGTAAACATCTCATCTCAGAGATACCATGATTAAATTTGGAGTCCCCCTGCTGTGCAGTAAAGCAAAAATAAAACACCAGTAGATAGTTCCAAGTTTTTCATGTGCTGCCTAGAGTTTGAATCTGAGCAGACTGAGATTATTTACTGTAGTAACATGGGTAGATTTGCCATAATGGATGTGCAGTCTTGTGTTGGGGAATGTTTTCAGCACCTTTCTGGGGCATGCAAACTGAAATAGATGATGATACCTCTGTTTAAAAGCCCTATATTTAGGAAAAATGAAAATGTTATCTGAATTCACTCATGCACATTACCAATGGAGGCTGTGCTACAAATAAGCATGTGCGAAACAGCCTGCTGAGAATGCTAATTTTTCTTATTAACATTTCTGATTTTACTTGAATATCTGATTAACATTAAAAACAGGGTATCTACCACTCTAAGTCTTTCACAAGAAAAAATAATGGCTTTAAAGGACCAACATCATCTATCTTTTTTATACTGGGAAACATTTCAAAAAGGACTTTAAGCAGGAGGAGGAGGAGGCGTTTTCATAAATGCTATTTGCTCCTTTTCTGAGAAAAAGGACATAGGTTAACCGTATGGATTTACAGCAGAGCTCCAAAACAAATAAATATATAGGAAAAGAAAAATGGGGGCTGGTGGGAGAAGAGTATAAGTTCCCAAAACAATTACAAAAGCATAGGAAGGCTTGGTCCACCTTCGTTCTCTGGGTCCTGCTACAGAAAATAGCTGAAGCATCCTGCCTTGGGGTCCTTAGTGGAGCCATTCAGTTGGTTAAAATAACTTGGGAGATCCAGGTTCTAGTCTCCACAGACCTGACTCTCAGTGAAGGATCTTGAGTTAGTCCATTTTCCTCAGCCTGATTCACTTTACAGAATTTTTGTGAGAATAAGATGGGGAAAACAAAAGGTGTATACACTGTTTTAAGCTCGTTGGAGGAAAGAGTATTGTATAAATGTCATTATTTGAAAAAATAAAGAGTGCCAAGAACTGCTACTTTCCTTACCACTCCAAACTAGTGCTGTTTCAAAGTTATGGGCAGTCCCTGGGCGAGCAGAAAAGGGATGCAACGCCCTTTTTCGCTCACCCAGCAGCCACGCCAGTCCCACAGGGTGTATTGCCCCACCGGATGTACCAGGGTGATCAGATGTCATAACCACAAAGGAAGACAAGACATCTCAAAATGTAGGATATTCAGGAAAAACTGGGGACATGACCAAATAAAAGCTCAAAACATTCATAGAAATATAAATGCATGCTTCTTAGTGAGGCTCAAAATGAAGGATATTTTGGAATTCCTCATGGACAGAAGGTTGAAATGGAGGACATTACTCAGAAAAAGAAGATGTCTGCTCACCCTGTCTCTGGGGTGTAATCTGGTGTGGTCTAAACCCCTCACACCACCAAGTGACACTACTATCTAAAAATGGCAGCCTCTCAGCACTCCCATTGCATGTAACCCCCAGTCATTGGTTGCCTTGAGGTTGGGGTGGCCCTGTTGGCGGTGGTTGGGGTGCCCCTTGTGGCTGTGGTGTTTAAAGTTGCTGTGGGACTGATCGGGGTTGCTACTGTAATGCTGGGGATAGAGATGGCAAGACTGCCAACTTTTGCCTGCCAACCATTTCCACCTGGGGTAGCTGTTGCCCCAGGCCCATGTGCTGTCCATCACCAACTCCCGCGACTCCATCATTCCTACCCAGCAATAGTACTTGCACCATTGCTTACAGTATCATCACGTCTTCTCGAAGTTCCTGAAGTTCTTCTTCACAAGCATCCTCCTCCAGATATGGGCACTCAGGCCCCCGTTTTAATGCCTGCTACCACAGCAACACAACCACTGCTCAAGGCACATTGGGATAGGGCTGTGTGATGACTCATGACTCAAAGACACAAAACACTAATTGTTGGACCCCTTGAAATGCCATATTGCACCCCAGATTGGGAACCCCTGCATTATGCAAAATGGGCTTGGCCAGAACGTTAATGGTATGCACAGAAAAAAAAATGCCTGAACAGGATTTCTCTAGGCACTGTAATACGTGGCCTATATTTTCCTCTGACAGAGAAGACAAGCCTAGATTGAAAGGCTGCCAAATACTTTATCCTGTATCATACACTACATAAGTATTTAGCTTCCCTTTGGGCTTGCTAGCCGCTGCCCTTGATCATGCTTCAGGCTAAAGGAGGGGAAAACACAGGCCATTCATCAGACAGACTCAAATGCTTTTCTACATTCCTCAAGCCATGGGAAAAACAGAGTAGATTCTTTTTATTACTTATCTTTGCACTTCAACACTTAAACAGTCCGACAGAAGGGTGAATGCCGGTAATTAAAAGCAAATGTTTTTCTGAATTCAAAATAAAACAGGACAGGATAAAAGCTTATGGAGTAGAGCCCTGTAATAAAGAGCAAGGGGGAGAGCAATTCAGTGTCAGGAAAGGGCTCAGCTGTAACAAACTATTCAGGCAGAATTTATTTAAGGCTTAAGAAAAAACAGCAAACCCAACACAGCACTCAATAAGAACACAGTGAAATAGAACTTAAGGGCACAATTCTACTTTAAAGGGTCATACAATTACTGAGATTACTTTAGCCAAGAAGTTTTGAGACAATGCAACTTAGGTGGCATGAGAGAGTAGACTGCTTACCCTTAGATCAAGCACTAAGGTCCTTTCACATTGTGCATTTATAGTGTTATGATTCCAGTTTCACTCCCATGGCAACATCCTATGGAATCCAGGGATTTGTAGTCTGGTGAGGCACTAGAATTCCCTGGTTGAGAACCCTTCCCTAAAATACAAATCTCAGGAGCTCAGAAGATAGAACCGTGATAATTAGAATGGAATCATAGTGCTATAATTACATAATGTGAAAGTAACTCTTGCTCAGGGTGATCAGATGTCCACACTCCAAAAGAAGACAAGGCACCACAAAATGTAGGACATTACCAAATAAAAGCAAAGAACACTCATATAAGTGCATGCTTCTTAATGCTCAAAAAGGAGGACATTTTGGAATTCCTCCTGGACAGAAGGATGAAATGGAGGACATGTACTGGAAAAAGAATGTGTGGTCACCCTACCCTTGTTTGCTTAACATGTTTCTGGCCTGTACCAGATGCGATGGCAGCAGCAACACATAGTACAGAAAAATCTGCAGTGGGAAATTCTACACTAGATCTTTTCTCTCTCATCACTACGTTTGAGTTCTCTATGTGCAGAAATGTTACCGAATGCAGATTCTCTTTCAGTCATGAGTCCCACCTGCAACCTCAGACAGAACAGCCAAATAATTAGTTGTTCACCTGTATGAAAACTATGATCAAATGGTGTATAGCTGCCGCCACTGTGGTATGTGATAAGTATTCATATTGCTCTTACTTGGCCAGCCACTCACATTATTTAATAATACAAGATGATCTACATTTGGAAAATGTTCAAGATTCTTTCCAGGTACTGCCTCTACAGCTCTGTAACATGCCACATCTCCACTAGGTACCATCACAACTACATTTTTTTTTTTAAAAGTAGCTTTTACATCATAAAAAAGAAAGAAGGAAGAGGGAGGGGAGGGGAAAGAAATGTTTATTTTCTCGCGAGTTTTTATGGATATAAGCCCACTTCTTCTGACGTGGCACTAAATGGACTAATTCCACCTAAGAATTTGAGCCCCCCCCCTACTTCTAGCACTCTGCATGATTGCCACCAAAAAGGGTGGCAAAGAGAAGATGGGAAAATAAAGACATCTTTACATGTACAACAGTGACATTTCATGAGAAATCAAAAAATAAAACAGACAGCTTCATTTATATATTACTTCATACTGAAATAACAGCGTCTAAGCGGTAATCAACTGCAAATCTTATTCAACTAGCAGATGTGTCCCTGCTATGTTGTCTCCTAAAGTGCAGCCATACTGGTCAAGCTGCCTTCACTGCTATTCCAGACTTTTCTGAGATGTAGGAACCAAGCACAGGAATGGCATAGCCCCAAATAAACTTATGTAGTAAGGTAGGTTCATCTGCAAAACTGCCTTTGATGAACTAAGCCATATATCCTAGATCCCAAGTACTGTACTTCCATCTTACTTTGCTCAAGCAAGCAAACAAGTCACTTGCTGTGACAGAAGGTACCCTTTTCCTACCAACAGGATCACAATCCAATCTGTCATATGGCACCAAGTTTAAGCTCTGATCAAAAGCCAAACAGTAGGTCTCTCCAAAGTTTTTTTTTTAACAACTGAGACAACCTCTTCTCTCAAAGAGCAAAAAGAGGCTGGGATTATTCGAGAATAATTGTTTTGCTACTGTTTGTTTTGCTTCATTTCTCAAGCATGGGAAGTAATTAATCTGTAACCCAAGTATGTCCATCTCAGCATTTTCCAACTGCATGTCACATCATCTTCAAACCGCAAAAAAGAAAAAGGAAAGGAAAGGAAAAAGAAGTCAGCATTTGTATATTTACACTTCACTTGCATTCATGTTACGATTCCTGCTTGTGTCCTTTGTGGTCAAGTAAATTCTAAACAATTAAGACTGCAGTCCTATGCATGTTAGCTGGGAGTAAGACCTATTCACCTTAGTGAGACAAATTTAGGATTGTTGCACACAAAAAGACTCTACAGAACTCTGGAGACCAGGGTTCAATTCCCTGTTCAGCCATGAAACCCATTGGCTGACTTTGGGCAAGTCACATACTCTCAGCCTCAGAGGAAGGCAATGGCAAACCTCCTCTGAACAAATCTTGCGAAGAAAACCCTGAGATAGGGTCACTATAAGTAAGAAGTGACTTGAAGGCACACAACAACAACAACAACAACAACAAACCACTTCAGAATAGTTCTCTTCAGGTGAAACCTTTTGTGACATCTTTCAGTATGAGTTGGGCCATACCAAACAAGCCCCACCAGAGTGAACTTCTGCAGAGGACAAAACCTTCTGTGGAGATCCATGCAGGAAAAAGGTTCCTCCATTCCTCTCACATACATGCGTG